>NC_069129.1:45279348-45484348 GCF_026914265.1 Mya arenaria
CTGCTCTAAATTTGGATATGGTATAATAGTTGTGTAACGAGAACGATAAATACTAGTAGATGGCTTAAACAGTGGTTATTCAAATAACTCGTACATGTAAGAATATACAAACTTTGAGCATGAGCAAGCAAATGCAATGAAGAAAAAGAGACATAGACAAAATGAGAAAGAGCACGTAGGTTTTACAGACAGAATTAAGAAAAAAGTATTGAGCTTTCGCTTCTGACGGAAGTTGTAGTAAGAAGTTGAAGTATAGTTAGTAGTTGAAATTGATAATTAGTTTTATATTGTTTTAGAACTAGATTTAGTATCTGAGAAACAAACAAACGCGGAATTGAATATCAAACTGAACGTCGAGTCATTTCAACATTTCTAATTAGAATCGTTCTGTACGTCAAGCATACTCAATAGCCGAGCTTAGTCATTTGAAATATTATTTGTTATTCAATAAAGTTGTTGTTTTATTTTCATGTAGAGTTGTAAGTCGATTCCTGTTTGTTCACACTCGAAACACTCCTAACTAGTAGAGCGTAATTGGGTAGATTTTAATCCCAATTCGTTTTTCAATCATACGTGTGAAATCGTCACGGGTACCTTATGGTTCATTACCACTTTTTCAGCGTTGTGTTGGTACAACTGTGCAGCCAGGAACATGTATGGAACGATAACAGTTGTAGGACCAGCTTTTGTGAACAGGGAGGTAACAATAAAAGCAACACGTTCTACCCTTGGGGATGTGAGGTAGAATGGAGGTACATAACGGATGGTGGCTCCCAATATCAAACAATCAATGCTGCAAATGTTACGATGTATTCGGAAGACGGGTCATTCTTTCTAAAATGGAAGGCTTCAATTAAGTACAATAGGTCAGACTTCTACGCCGTTTGCCTAACAAACACAACGATAAGAACACGCGTAACAACTTTGAATATGAAAGGTAATTATCGAATACCATTGCAGCGTGTTAACCAAAGAAATAGTGACTTTATTGACTTATTCGTATCGATATTAAGTGTGTGAGTTTGTTTTCCCTTTGTGCGTCACATTGTTTTTATTATTTAAAGTCCCCAAAAAAACATACGAAAGTGGGCTCTTTAATTTGGTTTCTACTGTTGGTTTTGGTCTTATGTAGTTTGTTTGCTCAATAATTTCCAGATATCGTTGACCAATGTGGAGCTCTCGTTGTTTTAAGCCCGGTTATTTGCGGTGCGGACGTAGAACTTGGATATTTTCCGTCTGACTATTCTTTACAAAGCGAAAAAAATAACCCAATAAGGACATGGACGAAAAACACGATACTGCTACGTAAAGATTCTTACAAAGAGGAAACAGTTTCTGAATTTTTGTACATTTTGACTATATTTGACTTCCAAGAAAGAGATGTAGGAACGTATAATATTAAATGCAATTCATATAGCAGTACGAACTCTGTGCAGCTTCATATTTCAGGTACCTTTCGTGTTCTTCATTGAGAATTATGTTGCCTAATGTGATACGAATTAAAACTAAAAGGAGTAATATAAGTACATGAAGGATGATGTACCCTTTACGATAATTAATGCCTGAACAGCAATATGATAAACTTTGAGGTTTTATTTGTATTTTGAAAGGTAATTTGATTTCAGAGTGCATTTTCTTACAAACCATGGCAAACTGCACAGCTTTATCATACAAATACCTAAATTTGTCTTCACCGCGAACACCGACATTTCTTTTCTAGAGCCACTAAGTTACCCAGTACTTGGTCCAAAGAACCCTGACTTTAACACAACCGAATGCATTTATGTTGATCGGGGTTTGTATTGCACAACTGAAAATGGCACGAAACCCGTACAAGTAGCAATTTTACTAGGACAGGATTCATTTATTCTTGATGAAAGCGAAATGTACAAAGGGTTGTACCGATTCCGTAACGTTCATCAACAAATGGATGGAATGTCAAGACGGGGTGTGACATGTCAGGTTTCTAATGCAGCCCTTGAAACACCTTACGAAGTACACGGCATTCTATGTGAAGAAGGTAAGCAAATAGGGTTACAATATGACAAGGTATGATTCGTTTTTTTTTCAAGTTAAAACTATTTGAACTGCATTGGATGTTGTTTAACCTTTGTGTTTAAATTCCAGCGACAGGTAACCCGCCCGTACTAGCAATTGCTAAATCCATTGATGGCAAAAGCTTGACAGCAACCTGTGAAGTGCGCAATGCTCTCCCAGCTCCGACAATTGAAATACACGTTGACAAAGTTCTGCTGGGTAATGTTCAACAAACTGATTTATTTGATCGATCTTCGTATACGTTTACTAGCACAGCAACGGTGACAACTGCTAGCAATACGTGGAATGGATATCAAATATGCTGCATCATGAAAAGAGAAGATTATTTATACGATTTTATGGACCTAAAGGATTTTTCAATATGCAAAGACATCAAATTGAAATGTAGGTTTGATTTATTATGTATGAGTTTTGATCTTGAATGTTGTATTTAATTATTAAAAAGTGTTGGTATGATGTCAAACTTCCCTTTGTTTACCATTCAATTTATACAAATAACTTATATGAGAAACTAAGTAATATAATATACCAAAATGAATCAGTTGGTTGGTACTGGTAAGAAATTATTAAAAACTCTTTATTCGATTTAAAAATCATAGTATAATTTAAAATGCACCTACATGCGTTTTGATAAGAATTAAAATCGTTATAAATGCATCTACATTCAATTTGCTATACACTGCATAGTATATAATGATAATTAAATTTCAGTGATACATTTCCCATGTCTTCATTGTACATATAAAATCTCAATTATAAGTCTCTTATCTTGAATGTAAATGGTTATTACATTAAGTTTAATGTTTTAGATAAACTATCGTGCATATAGAGAAATACACTGTGCAGCTAATAATCGTTTAAATAGCATAATTATTATTATTATTAATAGGAAATGGTTTTAGGTTTCTAAATACTTATACTATAAAGTGCATTTATACACGGCGAAACAAGTTGAAAGACGTTTTTTCTCATTTCTTCATTTCAGTTCTCCCATTAAGCAAGTCGATGTCCTTGAATAAAATACCTGAATGCAAGAACATTTGAATTTTAAGTTTTTAATTTAAAAACAGTTTAATTGATGGTAGAATTTGTTCTGTTTTCAGATCCGCCGTCGGAGCTTTTGATGTCCGTACACAAAATACATGAACACAACATAAATGTTTGTGTCAGTTTCTTAAACATTACTTGTGAAACGAATGATTCAAATCCACCTTGCATAATTGAATGGTCAAGCGACAATGAAAATTTGAGATACGCTCATAATAACAACTGGACGAATGGTAAAAATCAGAGGTATCGGTCTGTTTCCAGCGTGTTTTACAATCTGACTAAATACATGGCTGGGGGAACAATTTCATGTTCAACAAAATGCGATAATTTCACATCTCATCTTCTTAGAAATTACACAGTGTCTTTTTCAGGTTCGTACTCGATATTATTTATTTGTCGAAATCGATAATTGTTCAGAAATCAATCTAACCGAGATTAGGTTTTTCTTACTTAAGACGATGTTTCTATTATTGTTAGATCTTAGCATATGAGTCACATAGAGTGTTACCTCCTTGTTACAGAAATGAACTATTTTTTATTTATTTAAAGGTATAATAACTATTATTTCCTAGTATTAATCGTTTAAAATGTTTCAGACAAATGCTACACTTAATTTCAGTCGATCATAATTTGTATTATAACATAACATAACCTGTTGTTTTGCGTTCTTAAACGTTCTAACAACATTAAACGAATCCTGCAAATAAATGTTTGCTGATGTTAATGTGTATGCGAAATTGAATGAGGTTTTACTTTATCTTATTCTTTTTTGTCGGTTTCAATTTTTCAGTTTATCTGTATTGGTTAATTTGTTGTATTTTGATTCAGATTTTTCCTCAGATCAATGTATGAAGGCAGAGATTGTCGATGGAAGTAATCAAAACGTACTTAACTTAACCTGCAAAACTGTAGATACATTCCTGCCATGTACATTTTCCTGGAGCAGCAACTCCGTATTTCTTTCCCCAATATCCACTGCGCAATGGACAAACGCTAGTAATTTCGGCTACACAAGTGTTTCAAACGCTCTCTACTTCATTACGAAAGGTTTGGACGGTAAACGGATACAGTGTTCTGCAGATTGTGTGAATGATTCTTCAAATTCCGAAAATAAAACATTCACAATTTCTTTTGACGCTTTTCGAGGTATGTTAGTTGCCGTTTTATTGAATAATATAAATGCGATTAAAACAATAAAAGATGGATAAAACAGCATTATAATGAAGCCGAACTGAATAACTTGCGAAGCAAGTATTACCTTATTTCAGAACCAGCTAACAAACCTGCGCCATTTGAAACTCTACAATGGTATATGTCGGTCCTTTTCGCAGTAGCTGGAACAATTCTTGTTTTACTTGTAACAAGGTGTACCATGCATCTATGCAAGCGATGCAAATCTCATGGTAATTTCGGATATACTTTATTTAAAAATAAAACATTCACATTAACAATTGTTTACTCATACTTGTTCCATAATCGTTCAAACTTTAAATGATTTATAGACCCTCTATTTCCGTTGATCCAAAAATTGAAGTGACCTATTAGTGATCATCGCCATTTGCCCGTTGGCAATGATTTTTAAATTATACTGATGTAGTCTCATTTTTATTTAACTATGACAGAAGGCATGCAGCTGGTAATTAAATATCAATTTTGAGAAGTTTCAAGCTTTGATTATATAAGTCAATTTAGGTACAATCATCGTGTATTCCTAGACTCCTTAGGCCAATACAATTTGTCCCTGATACGAACACTCATAATAAAAGTATGAGTAATGCAACAAGTTTGACTATAAAGGTTGGGTCAACAAGAAGGATCGAAGAACAGAGAAATACTCTGCAAAATCAATGTTACTCAATCTGTAATACAGTGAAATCTGTCCAGCAGCATAAACATCTTCTATAATTTCATTAACGGTACAACGATCAAACAAATAGTACAAATAACACAAAGCATCGCGCACTTACATGAATATAATGTACGTCAGTATCCATGAACTTTGATTCGATCTTCAGTGCAATCAGAGAAATCGCTACGGTATTAACAAATAAACAATTTCCGGTGTGTCCTTCCTAGTTTATATTTTTTTCATACCCGTCCAAAAATGTTTCCACATATTTGAAAAACAACAACATTAGTTCTTTATATTTTGACACAGTTAAGGAAACGCCTTTACCTCGAAGAATACCTGCAGTTACAGAGCAAAGGATACACGTGTATGCTTCTGTTCAGAATAATGTTGAAACAACTATGCTTCATAAGATGGTAAGATGTCTTTGGATTACAACCATCAAATTTAATTAACTACACTGAGAACGTTATTAAAACAGTTTAATATTCAAACATTTGTACCGAAATGTGTAACTGTTAGAAGCAACAATATTTGATAGTCTTTTCATAATGCATACTTTGATACGATTTATCTTTTGCGGTTTTTCTTTATTTAGGATTGTTGGGATAAGAGTTAGGTTTGTGCACTTAAACTGGTTTAAACCCCAAGTAAATTTACATTTTACCGACCGTTCCAAGGCGGTACCTAACAATCCTTGATAAACATACCTATTTTTTTATATATAGTATGTATGCACTGTGCTGTTTGTAGAGTTTTGTGCTGTTCTTCCATGTTTCTTGTTTGTGATTTTTTGTTTTTATGTTCTATATCTTTGGCGTTTACCCAGTGCCATTAAACCGGGTTTATGTTTAAACATTTTGCTATTTAGCTTGTTTCTGTAGTTTTTCGCATACATTTTCATAAACTACTAAAGTAGAATAAGAAGCTAAAACGTAAGTGCTTGCATCTTCTAATATTTATTCCAATCAATACATAATAAATTATTTACATTTGAAGAGAGATGTGTCTGCGATTGCAATGGAGAACAAAAACCCACCACCACTTTTGAATAAGGGAGACAACGAAGTCCGCTTAAACGACTACGACTATGCGGACACCCCTTCCGACCACATTTACAATGGGCCAAGCTC
This sequence comes from Mya arenaria, assembly GCF_026914265.1. Lineage (NCBI taxonomy): Eukaryota > Metazoa > Mollusca > Bivalvia > Myida > Myidae > Mya > Mya arenaria. The sequence goes on from NC_069129.1 coordinate 45,285,439, forward strand.
AGCGGCAAATTACATCCATGCTATATAACACTATATAAATATTTTGCATGGCTTCCAGTGTGACAGTACATATTGTCAACATGAGGGAAATACTGTTACCCGAGGCGAAGCCATGCAATATTTATTTTATTATACCGAACACAGTTACATTTATAATTTTATATGCATATATAAGATTTTTACCATTACCCAACTTTCAAATTGAATCAATTTATTCTTTAATTATTGTTTGTTTACATTATTAGCTGTCATTTTGTTGCGAATGACGTTTAGAAATAATGCAAAAAACGGTTGTAACCAGATTTACAACACATTTTAATAAGCGCTTACCACCTCAGTCTTGGGAAACCAAAAAATGCCTATTTTATACCTTTTTGTACTTATGTAATCTTTATATACTCAACTAAGGCATTTCCATCGGCCTCCGTATGAGAGGCAAAATGTTAAGAATTCAGTTTCCACTGCCTCTGATGTCCTGACAAAAATATTATTACTTTTTTTCATATCGTAGTCGATAACTTGAACGGTTTTGTTATGCAATTTTATTTATTGTGCGGGCATCAGTTCTTATTATCAATGCGGCCATTAAAAATTCTGAAGCGCACGCGCATCTATTCTGCGCATGTGATATTACTTTGCCGGTCAACATTACCGGGCAATATTAAAAGATATTGACCGCTCGGGTATAGGAAATTTAACATAGAGAATATAAGTGAGGTATACTAATATGAACTATGTAGACGGTGTATTCGGAATTGTGTAATTTGGAATTCAAAACCAAACGTTACTATATGTTTGGTATACATATATATTATATCATTATGGTACTTAGCTGTCTGTAGAGGCATGTGGTTACTACATGTATAATGTATGTATGGATTCATGATAACGTTTAAGTTGTCGATACTTGTAGAGACGATGCGATGTGTTCGTGTTACAAACACAGTGAGCTTATAAAACCTGAATGCAGGTGTGTACAAGTGCAATCTTACGTGTCATTCCAAACTTACAAATTTACACATACCTTAATATTGTATTACAAAAAAAGTTAGAAAACAAGTAAAGTTACCTGAATAAGTACGTTTTCACAACCTCTGTCTTGATTGGTCGGGTGTGCCGGGTGGTTTTATCAATATACTTGCAGCATTGTTACAATTTTTATTATCATCAATATTAAATGAGCATGTCATATTAATAACTCATTTACTCATGCATTTGTTTGCAAAATAGTTTGGTTTCTGAAAGTGTGTAGAGTAGTAACACTAATTAAAACAATATAACAACTAATTAAACAAGTTGTTTCTTATTGCTTTTGTTTCCACTCCATTTTTTCGTAAAATGATCGTATTATTAGAATAAAAAATGAGAGCAGTTTTTAAACCTTTGCTTATATGTGTTCTACTTTTATTTTTGTACATTGCCCATATTATTATTATACATACAAGTATATAATTTTGAATCTGAACTCGGATGGGGCTCCAGTCTAGTTTTTGTCAAAGGATCATACCATTATAACACATACAAGTACATAGTTTTGAATTTAGACTCGGATGGGGCTCCAGTCTAGTTTTCGTCAAAGGATCATACCATTAAAACACATACAAGTACAGAGTTTTGAATCTGAACTCGGATGGGGCTCCAGTCTAGTTTTCGTCAAAGGATCATACCATTATAACACATACAAGTACATAGTTTTGAATCTGAACTCGGATGGGGCTCCAGTCTAATTTTCGTCAAAGGATCATACCATTATAACACATACAAGTACATAATTGTGAATCTGAACTCGGATGGGGCTCCAGTCTAGTTTTCGTCAAAGGATCATACCATTATAACACATACAAGTACATAGTTTTGAATCTGAACTCGGATGGGGCTCCAGTCTAGTTTTCGCCAAAGGATCATACCATTATAACACATACAAGTACATAGTTTTGAATCTGAACTCGGATGGGGCTCCAGTCTAGTTTTCGTCAAAGGATCATACCATTATAACACATACAAGTACATAGTTTTGAATCTGAACTCGGATGGGGCTCTAGTCTAGTTTTCGTTAAAGTATCATACCATTATAACACATACAAGTACATAGTTTTGAATCTGAACTCGGATGGGGTTCCAGTCTAGTTTTCGTTAAAGTATCATACCATTATAACACATACAAGTACATAGTTTTGAATCTGAACTCGGATGGGGCTCCAGTCTAGTTTTCGTTAAAGTATCATACCATTATAACACATACAAGTACATAATTTTGAATCTGAACTCGGATGGGGCTCCAGTCTAGTTTTCGTTAAAGTATCATACCATTATAACACATACAAGTACATAGTTTTGAATCTGTATTAAGATTGGTGTAGTCTAGTTTGTCTACAATGTACATACTATTATAACACAAATGAGTGTGTACGTTTAAATCTTGTCGCTATATATAAGATGGGTGTTCAGCTAGTTGTAACGAACCATATAGCTGTCATCACTGTCTTTATACATTTTGTTAAGTGAAATTGTTTGAATCTGGTCGTTGTGTACATAATATTTTTGATAAAAGTATTATAATACAGTTTTGTTGCGTTAGTATTTTCGAGTTTATTTGAGCTCTTTATAAGTATAACCCTACAGGTTTAATTTGGTTTAATGATGGGGTACCGTAAACATGAATAACCTCTATCCCATGTTAACTCACGGTTTAGCTGAAATGCCGTAAACACTATACTCAGAGCCGGCAAGTTACACTCCGCTGCTCACGGTATGATAGTGTATTTAAAAGCATAGCGACAGCCTTGAGCAAGCTAATAATACAACTGTGTTCTTTATTGCTATATATTACAAAAAGTCAAAGAAAATATTATTATTGATCGAAAGATAATTATTCCATCTATCTTCTTTATTTTTGTATTAATAAAATTGTCTGAGGTTTGTGATAATAGGATACTTCTAAATAATTAAAATTGAAAATTCCGATGTCATTTTTTCTGATGAAATTTACGTGCAAACATGCATTGAACTAAATGATCAGCATTGTAAGTGATGATTCACAATATTCTGAAAGACCGTCAATTGTTTAAATGAATAACCACCAAGCCACTAAGCATAGTTTAAGTGCTTGATTTAGTTTGTAAAAGGTCTGATGTTAAACAAAAATTGTGAGAGTGTGATCTGCCAGTGCTGGGATAAAAGGAATAAGACAACAAAAGTCATTCCGGAAGTAAATTTAAACTTGTAGCAGACAGCAAAACCGTTTTCTTTTCACTGCCGCATAGTGTGTTTTATTCCTCTGATATTGTGAGTTTAAAGTGCACAAGCAGAACGGCCATTGTTCTTCTTCTCGCTCTCTCATTCTTCATCGGCCTTAAATTGTCTTCTGACACTATATTGTATCGAGATGAAAGGCTGTTTCATTGTGTGGTTACATTTAGCATTTGTTAATACTTTTGAAAGAATGGCGGCCTCGGAAGATTATTGTTTATTGAAAGACTGAGAACACCAATGACCGCATTATAGATCTAGCTAATGACACATGTCTTACTACCGCAACAATTCGCAAGTACTATGCGCAATACAATGCGCAAGCGTTTCCGTTGAAAAATGTTGTGTAGATATTCTGTCATTCTGTTATGTTAGTGGTTGTAGTAGTAGTAGTAGTAGTAGTAGTAGTAGTAGTAGTAGTAGTAGTAGTAGTAGTAGTAGTAGTAGTAGTAGTAGTAGTAGTAGTAGTAGAAGTAGTAGTAGTAGTAGTAGTAGTAGTAGTAGTAGTAGTAGTAGTAGTAGTAGTAGTAGTAGTAGTAGTAGTAGTAGTAGTAGTAGTAGTAGTTGTAGTAGTAGTAGTAGTAGTAGTAGTAGTAGTAGTAGTAGTAGTAGTAGTTGTAGTAGTAGTAGTAGTAGTAGTAGTAGTAGTAGTAGTAGTAGTAGTAGTAGTAGTAGTAGTAGTAGTAGTAGTAGTAGTAGTAGAAGTAGTAGTAATAGTAGTAGTAGTAGTAGTAGTAGTAGTAGTAGTAGTAGTAGTAGTAGTAGTAGTAGTAGTAGTAGTAGTAGTAGTAGTAGTAGTAGTAGTAGTAGTAGTAGTAGTAGTAGTAGTAGTAGTAGTAGTAGTAGTAGTAGTCGTCGTAGTCGTAGTAGTCGTAGTAGTAGTAGTCGTAGTCGTAGTAGTAGTAGTAGTAGTAGAAATAGTAGTAGTAGTAGTAGTAGTAGTAGTAGTAGTAGTAGTAGTAGTAGTAGTAGTAGTAGTAGTAGTAGTAGTAGTAGTAGTAGTAGTAGTAGTAGTAGTAGTAGTAGTAGTAGTAGTAGTAGTAGTAGTAGTAGTAGTAGTAGTAGTAGTAGTAGTCGTAGTCGTCGTAGTCGTCGTAGTCGTAGTAGTAGTAGTAGTAGTAGTCGAAGTAGTAGTAGTAGTAGTAGTAGTAGTAGTAGTAGTAGTAGTAGTAGTAGTAGTAGTAGTAGTAGTAGTAGTAGTAGTAGTAGTAGTAGTAGTAGTAGTAGTAGTAGTAGTAGTAGTAGTAGTAGTAGTAGTAGTAGTAGCAGTAGCAGTAGTACTAGTACTAGTAGTAGTAGTAGTAGTCGTAGTCGTAGTCGAAGTCGTAGTCGAAGTAGTAGTAAGGAAAGCAACAGCAGCAGGTTAAATAAGAACCAAGATATGCTATTGGTATATCCTTCTTTTAAACTTATTCAAAACGTATACATGGACTGTTTGTCGTATGTCACTGATGACAATGGCCACGCAGGTAACGATAAATAATAATTGCTTTAATAATTGTTGAGTTATGCCCCTTGTTCGAAAACAAACAAATGAGTTTTGAGGTTTGGCTTCTTGTTTCCTTTACACCAGCAGTGCCGGAACAACTGGTAAAACATAAAAGTTAAGCTGATCATGCATCGCCGCCTTCTGTTTTAGCTTGTCTGTTGTTGTTCCTAGTTTAAGGTACTGCAATAGCATCGGAAGATTTTTAAAGAAACTTGGCACACATGTTGTTAGACACTATAGGCACAAGTATATAAAGCAAAGCTCAATAACTCTTTTATTAATGTCGGGTTATGCCCTTATCTAGACTAATAAAAACAATCAAGCGTTGTCATTCAATTTGTAATATTTTTTTTATTGAATGTACTGTTTTTATGATAATTGCTCTATCTCTGTCTTATTTAAATACTCGCTAAATAATGCTTCTTATTAAACCTATTTATTCTATATCATACTAAAAAGTATACTGATATTTAAGGACTGCAGCATTTTTCACACGGTTGTTTGTTATTTTTGGTATTAATAAGCTGATTTTCATATAAGCAATAACATATAACTTTATTCCAATAGTGTTTTGCATCTATTAATGATACAAGAGTTTACCGGTGACATACACATTGTAGAAAAATGCTGTTCCAGACAAAAACAAACTGCAGTGGTATTATCCGGACGCAATTAAGTTGACAGACTCTATTTAGGAAGGTCGCTGTAGCATTTGTTGTCTTAAATAAATGACCGAAACTCTGGTTTGTCGTGTGGCAAGCAACGGATATGTATCTAATGGAGGCATTAGCACATTTACGTCATGTCTCAACAGAAACTAGTCGTTTCCGAAGTAAAGATATTTTCTGGCTTCAATCATTAGCAGGAAAAAACCACAACAGACAATGACGTTAAAGTAATATAAATGGTTCTACTTTGTCGTTTACGTTGCATCGTTCTTGCATTCTTGTCCGTCATCTAGCTTGAACAGTATCTTTATAACGCGCTTTCCTAGTATAAAGACAGCTTTTCACCTGTCATTATTTTTATCTTGAAATGTTCTATGCTTTTGAATTGTTATACAGTTTTTTTCTGTTTCTATTTATTGCATATTCTACTGATTTGGTTTTTTAATTGCATCAGAGCATGTTCAGTTTTTCTGTCATTCACTGACATCAAAGTTTTCTTTTCTTGCGTAAATATTTGGTCGTGAATGAGACTTGTAAATTCTGTTATCAGTGCATTTTAACTAAAAAATATATTAAGGGTAAAATGTCATATGTGTTTATGGTAGACGCATCATGTTCCTGAATATCCAGCACAACTTACTATAAGCACCTCTCAATTCCAATATAAGGGTATCAAAAATATTAGAATAGTCGAAATGTTGAGCCTTTGTTTAACAGTTTTCTAAGACAATTATTTTCTACAATTTTAAAACCTTCGCTTATGATAATATATTTAACACATACATAGCGGCAAAAATAATACACCTTGTTATGTACAGGTAAGTACTTCTGAATTAGACTTACAAGAAAGTTCATATATCTCAATCACTACAAGCAAAAGCTAACATTTACAAGCGGAAATATTAATTGTATCATTTGATTCCGTCAGTCTTTTTTTTAAATTTGACAACTATAACGAACAAGAGTGAATGTAAAAACAAACTACATATATGTTCAAATCAACCAAAAGAAACAAGTATTGATTATTGATGAGAGTGTTATTGTTTTCGTTCACTTGCTTCTATATAGTTTCGTCAAATTTATAAATGTTTTCCATGATATGATTCAGACAAAATGGAGAACATTAAGCCTTATGTTGATTATCATATATAATATCATAATGATAAAAAAGCAAAGCTATATGTTAAACAGTAACCTACAAGGGCAGACCTTCCATGGTACATTTGTTTCGTTTCTGGCGGAGTATTTGGTTCGTCATGGCGACGCGTCGTTTACATCCTGCCGTTCGTCTCATGGAGCATTTCGATTTCAAGCTTTTGTGACACAAGCTGGTCTCTCATAGTTTCGGTTTCATTTTCATTTTTCTGAATTCTCTCTAAAAGATATGATGCCAAGTTTTCTTTAAAATAAACAGAAGAAAGGTCTGTCTCATCACTAACATTATTCTGACTTTCTAGATTTATTTCAGCGCTATATATTTGCGGATAAATTTGTTATAATACAATTGAAGTACACTTGTTTCTACATATTTTTTATTTTATGCAGGCCTCTTTCAACAGCGGCCTTGGACTGATTTTAGTTTCACCATAAGGGACCTAGTTTCAAAGGCCGATTGGTCTTATACGCTGATGCAATTATTTCAAAGACCTTAATATTCAATTGGGTGGTGTTAACTTAATTGCCCTTTTATTCTAAAACATAATTTTTTGAAGAAGTGCGAATAAAAATTAAAACTTTCCAAAAAATAAATATTTTTAACAGACATCATCCATATGACGTCAAAAAGCGCCAACAATCGGCCCATAAAATTATGCTACGAACGTTGTAACCTTTCCCACATTATGGTTAAACAGGTTACAGGCAAAACATTCAAACACAATATTTACAATGAGATTACATAAGAAAACATCAAATAAAAATTTGTTTTCAGATCGCCATCTGTCCTGGATTAAGAGGACACAATTGTTACAATGAGTAAAACAAGTGGAATGCCGGGCTACGCGGTTACATTACTTTCATCGGTTACATCAAAATAATTCAATGTCTTCACTAAAAAAAACAAGTTTTCTGGTCGCCGTCTCATCAGAGTTATGCAGTTACAATAATTACAGTATTTTTTTCCAAAGTTTTGAAATAGTGTTTTTCCTCTGTGGAATACCGGGTTACACGGTTACATTAATTGGTTGCGTCACTTACATAAAACGCATTTAATTTAAAAAAAAAAAGATTCTCAATTGCTCTCTGGCACGAATTCATTGATTATCTTTTCAAAAAATGGACCTTATTTGTTTATTGTCATTTTCCTTTACATCATATATTTTTTACTGAAACTATGAAAGTGAATGACTATGCTTTTTATTATTTGAGTAAGCTGTATGTATTTGGACATTCTAGAGGATACAACATAATTTGTTTCAATTTTACTAGGCGTTTGATGAAGTGATCAGACCAAAAATGTCCAAATTGCTATTGACATTATCCGTAAAATGTTTTGGAAAAAATTGTATTCTATTCTTTACGATAAAAAAAACAAAATTTATTATTATTAATTAATAATTTATTATTTATTAAACAAAAAAGTCATAATATGTATTATATTAGTTTAAAATTCTGCTTTTTAAATTAATTCTTGTCATGTCCGAATTATGAGTTGCCACATTCAAGTCACCACCCGTTACTTTGTGGGCATGCTTGTAACAGAAATGGTAGATTTAAAAAAAAAAAAATAATAACTTGAAGAAATCGAAGGTTATTGCATGTGACTGCATTCGACTTAAAATTCATTTCACCACTATATGATACATGAACTAAAACAAGGTTTGTGTCTTTGTCACTCTATGAGAGTACGTTAAAGAGACTCGCGTATGTATTGCACAGCAGCAACAGTTTCTGGTCGTACTGAAAATAGTACTAAACAAACGCACACTCTAACATGATCATGATGTTATGAAAACAGGCTTTTAGTATCGTCAGACAATTGCTTATCGTTGAGATTTTTTACTCATTTTGAAATGTTTATGACTTGTGACAAAAGAACAGAATGTCACCTTGATTTTTTTAAGTGCTATTAATCACGTATACCTAAGCAGTTTGCTGCCGAGGTTTGACCCATTATCAAACGAGAAAGTCCCTTGAAATGCCCCGATTACCTATTTATTATAAAAAACTGACAGTGCTAAATTTAGCCTAATTGTAGACATGAATTGACAAACAAATTCAGATCGCTTTCAGACTGTTCTAATTGTTATCAAAGGAAATTAGTTCTCCTTATCAAACAAGGGGGGATTTCGTTCCAAATCGTGTCGCCCTTTGAGTTTCTTTTTAAATTTGAGTCCACACGTTTATTGCATTTGTATTTAGAAGGACACGATTTTCGCCCATGTTCAAGGATAATGTAAGTGTAAACACCTGGCCCCAATTTCTCGAAAATTCTTAAGTACGTTAACTCAATAACATGCTCAGTAAAAATAACGCTCTCAGCTGAGTAGGTTAGCTAAATCCCATTTCTTGAACGTGCTCAATAAGCTACTCAACTGAGTAAAAATAACGCGATTATCTTTTCGGTCATTTCGGTTAAAAGAGAGCTCTTCGGTAAAAAAGGTAAGAAAGTATAAAGTTCGGGAAAATCTGACAACAGACGATAGAAATGGACAATGGAAGCAAAAGAGCTCCCAACTGGACAGAAGCAGAGAAAAGTTATTGCCTCGAGCTGATATCAGTCGAGTCCGATGTACTGTTCGGAACATTTCGAGGGGCCACACAAGGTGGCAAGCTAAAAAATACAGCCTGGGAAGGCGTTTGTAAAAAGCTTAATGCGTAAGACACAGCCCTTTTGTTCACATTTTTTTTATCAAACATGCATTATTACAGTAATTAAATAACTATACGATACAATAAACATGTTTATACAATAATTTATTATTTTGTCATATGATTTATTAAACGGTAAACAATACAGGCATGAATTTCAAACTTTTGAAAGAATCTTACCGCAAAGAATCTAGTGCCTTCTATCTTTCATTGGCTGCAACTGTATCATTTTTATTTAATTGTTAAGTCCTGGTTCACATATTTTATGTAACGTGTAAAGTTTAGTCCACCTGGTCCTTTGACGTTTATTATTTATTGTGCCAGACTCGAGACAGGGATACAGAAGAAATGTCAAAATAATAAAAAATATCCCTGATCGCTCTCGATAATTGTGGCTATTGTAAATTTAGCTTCGATCATTGTGAAATATGCTAAAAGAATCCCGTAAAAATTGAACACACCGTTGAACACAGTTGTGTCTATTTTTATCAAGACACCTTCAGCATGATTTGTTTTCACTTCCTTTTTCTAAGTGTTTGTCGATGTAAGCTTTTATATATGAGAAATAGGTTTCTTTCCATTGTCTGTAAAAATCACATGTTAAATGTACTGGAATAACAGCAACTATTGTATTAATTGAACAAAATCTGAGAAAGTAGATATGGAAATTCAGCCCTATTTCCATGCGGTACTTTATGTTAACTTTCACTGATTATATGTAAATCATAATATCAGTATATTACAAAATGTTAACACGGATACACGATAATTATACATCCATTTTTCTCACAAATATCAGATTTGCACTGTGTAAAAGTATGACCGCTTTCCCTCAGGTCTGACGAATGACTGATATTTTTGAAAACTTTACACATGTCAGGCATCGAACGATGACGTCATCTACACGAGCAATCAAACTGCGTGTGCGTGTTAAATCTGTGTGGTATAAAAGTTCATGTAATAGTGTATTGATTTTTTTTATCAACAGTCGTAACCCTTATTGGTTTAATATATAAGGATACATATACAACAACCTTCAATCGATCTATTTTTTATTTATTATGTCTTGCCATTACAGAACTATGGGATGTTCTGCAATGTATCACCATTAATCGCAATTAATCAGTCCCGTGCTTTTATAATATGCATTCTATTGAATGCTAGTCTTTGAAAAAAAAAATGATATTGTTTTACAATATATTAACTTGTTTATATTCTATGTCCTAATTTTGTTTTAAGATTGACGTTTTGTTTGTCACCCTAACATTATGATGTAGAACTCGATAGTATTTTGTTTTTTTTTAGCTCTGGTCTGGTTACGAACATGAGGAGTGTTGACGAGATTAAGACGATGTGGAGAAACGCAAAAGGAAGAGGTTCGCTTAATACGCTTACTACGCTAAACTGTCTAACCCCGTTTGCTCTAACTCAGGAAAAATCGGGCTAGGTGGGATGTCTGACCTTCAAAATATAAACATCGGTCCTTCTTATCCAGTTCGATCAGCAATTCTGGCCAAAAGAGTTGGAGCCAACGGGGTGCGGCTGTATTTAAAAGTTGAATAATTGTTCTTGTGTCGCCTGTACGTATGACTGACGGTCAGTCAAATATAAGGAACCTTTTGCCACAATGTATTATCTATAAAAAAGATAAAATTTACTTCAATATGCTGTACTATGTGAAGAATCTACGTCAATTAATTTGCCTTTGCTTTTAAATCACCGCCGCACGTATTTTGTTAACCGCATAGTGATATTTACTATAAAGCATTGTAGCTGTACTGATACTTGAATTTTGCTTTCTGTTTTCAATGCATTTTCATACACGGACGTTATTTTATTCAGTAAAAGAAAAGGTAGATAAAAGTAAAATGACTGGTGCTGGTGTGATTGAGCCCCTAACAGCATGCGAAGAGTTCGTTAGCAACCACATGTACGCTAACAATCAGTGCCAGTTGCTAGGGATTCCCGGAGGATCAGAAACAGGTGAGATTACTGAATTCGTACATATTTCGATTGTTGTGATTGTTCAATATGCATTATATTAACGTTACTCAATCGCCAAAATTCAAAACATGAGAAACATTAGAACGCTTTAAGGCCGTGCGTATTTGTGCGTAACGATCTGTAACTATAATGCACCAGTCAGTAACCACGGCCCCTCCAGGTCAGGGGAATAGCGGGGACTTTGACTTTCGGTCCAGCCAACCCCAGGTAAAATCGCCACCCTACGGGAACGAAGTGATGGTCAAATCCCCGCGAAATGCCCCCGCACCCCAGGGAGCCTAAGTAAGGCAAATTCCCCGCTTTTTTGCGCAAATACAAAACCACCGCATTCAACCGGCACTGCGGGGCCACATGAAAGGTAAAAACACGGCCCATTTCCCCGGCTGTCCCCGGACCTGGTGGGGGCGTGGTTACAATTGACTTGTGCATAATTGTTAAGAATAATATATTGATTATTAATATGTTAATTCTTTTTTTCAGCCACTTATGTTGCACAGTCATTACCAAGCGGCCAAGAGATTACTAGAGACGATGGTCTGATCGTGCTACACCTTGACGACAACATGAACATGTAACTTATACTTTACACAATAAACTGACAACTAATTATGTTAACATTTGCGAGAGGGAATATTTACCGAACTGTTGTCTGAACATGACCGTCTATCAGTAGTAGTATTGCAATGGAAGTAGGTGATTATTGAAGAAGTACTATTTGACTTTATATGAAGAACATATTAGTTAAATTGTATGATGTGTATACAAAGTTCCTTGATGCATATCAGTTACTGAATGTATGTTTTGTTTTAGCTCGGATATAATACAAACCCCAAGCCCAGTGCGAGATGAACAAGATTGTGATCGCCAGGCGGCAGAAAAGAAGCCGATGTTTAAAGGTGGTAACTAAACCTTTATATAAAATCATCAATCTGTTTGAAGGCCTCATGACCGCAATTACAGATAGCCTTTACATTCAATGAGCACATTTTAGAACTTAAATGTTATAGATTAAAGGCATAACACATGTTTGTCAATAAATGAAAATCAAGAAATAACATACTAAATATTTCTTAACAGGGAAGAAAAGCACACTGAAAAGGAAAGGAGAAAGAACGGAGGATTTGTACGATCTTGAGGAGCAGCGCTTGAACGCTGAATTAAAATCATTTAGGGCCCAAGAGAGGTATTGGACGGAAAAGAACAAAAGGGAGGCAGCAGTTCATGAACTTAACATTGAACTTTTGAAGAGAAGAGTCGAAAACGAAAACTATACTTAAAATATATTTAAATGAATGTAAAAATCCCAACATCATCTTAAGAACCAATTCTTCGTATTTGTCATTTTAGCTCGACTTTTCGAAGAATAAGGAGGGCTATACAACTCGCCCAACGTCTGCGTCCGGTTAACGTTTTAGGGCAATTTGGGCTTTTCACTATAAATCGAATAGCCTTCATCTAATTGACTTAATACTTCACACAGTCGTTCATGTCCGTTACAGGATGAGGTAAGGTTACTCCATATTATCCTTTATACAAATTATGGCCCCTGATTGATTATGGAACTTATGTTAAAGCAACTGTGCACCAGATGATTAATTTGCAAGAAAAAAGGAAATTGTCGAAAACTGACAAAAACTTGGAATTAATGTGTACAATTAATTGAAAATAACTAACTGAAGTACCACATAGTTTACAATTTATTTAGGTTTAACAGTTTTTCGTATTTTTCCATTAAACAAGAGGGTCCTGAATGCCCTGTATCGCTCACCTGGTCCAATTCAATTACCTTGCTGTAGTAAGTACATTCCGATCAGATTTCATATAGATATAGTAGAACTATGGCCTCAAAAGTTTTTTAACAATATTTGACTTGACTTTGTGACCTTGTTTTTGAACTCATATTACCATGTTTCAAACTTGACATAGACTTCATAAACACAAACATTCAGACAATGTTTCATGGTGATCAAATAGAGAATGTAACAGTGTTTACAAAGTTTTTTCTATAATTTGACCTAGTGGCCTGGTTTTTGACCTCTGATTACACAGTTTCAAACTCTACCTAAAGATCATCAAGAATAACCTTCTGATCAAGTTTCATGAGCATAATTATCGTTAACATGTTAACATGAGGATACATTTATAAATGTGACCTCTAGAGTGTTAGCAAGCTTTTCCTTCAATTTGACCTGGTGACCTAGTTTTTGGATCCACATGACCCAGATTTAAACTTGACCTAGGGATTATTGATATTAACATTCTGTCCAAGTTTCTTTAAAATATGGTCATAAATGAAACCTCTATAGTGTTAATAGGCTTTTCATTTAATTTGACCAGGTGACCTAGTTTTTAGTCAATGAATCTACCATGTGAAGTTAAATGAATCTACCATGTTAAGATAAATGAATAACACTACTTTAAACTAAAACATAAAGGAAATTTACAGACAATGGAGGCCTAACATGTTCTTCACAATAACATAACATGAAATAGAACTTGACATGTATTTCATCTGTTTTTCAATAACATAACATAAAATAGAAATTGACATGTATTTCATCTGTTTTTCAATAACATAACATAAAATAGATATTGACATGTATTTCATCTGTTTTTTTAAGTGCCATATTTCAAATATATTGATTGTCACATTTGCAAAAGGTACACTATGTAAAAGGATGATATGTACAGTTAATTCATGTGATAAAAGTTATATGACGTTATGAAAGTCTTTATGACCACATCTGCATATATACTTATGTGTTATTTGTTTTGTTGTTTAATATCAGGTAGTTTAAAGAGAGTTATTACAGAAATAAAGATTGTTAAACAAAATGCATTTTTTTTACGAAAGTATCAAGGATATGGGCTTATGCATGAAACACCATTGGAACAGAAATATTTGATATGTCTCAAAAGACTAGCAATGGAAATATCACACTCGGAAGTAGCAAATGATCATCAGATGAGCAAAAAACATTAAGAGAAAATGCAATTTCTCTTAAACTGTCAGCATTCCAATTGAAAATAAGACATGTATATAATGATATCAAATGAACCTCAAACAGGGATTGACAACCAGAGTTGGTGGAAAACATTTCGAAGCAATTATTAACAAGAGCTGTCACAGAGACAGCGTGTTCGACTACTCCGTCGCTTTTAAGTGTAAGGATTGAAAAGTTTTGGTGAAACATGCATGGATCACTTTAAATTGGATTAGAGTGATGCCAAAGTTAATGCAAACTATAGTTATTTTACTTGTTTTTTTAGTAAATTGGATGGTTTAGTACCATTGTATAAAATCTCAATGCAACACGATACATCAAGTAGTTGCTGAGATATCAACCTATGTGTGCCTACATGCAACACTTTTACCAGAATTTCAAAGTCAAATAATAAAGGCCCATTTGCACTATACTCAAATAAGTGTTATCTTACTTCATTAATTTGGTAAGTTATATAAATGGGAATACATATCCAAAGTTTCAATGCAGTAAATGATGTAGTAACTAGAGATAATGGCTTAAAGCTGCACTCTCACAGGTTGAACGTTTTGACGACTTTTTTTTTATTTTTTGTCCTGGAACAAGCCATTTTTTTAGAAAATCCATGAAAACCATTTATATAAGACTGCTGACAAAAAATCAGATGGCAGATTGTTATATAAAGTTCAAAAATTGATATTTTATGCATTTTCCTTATACTGTTAGTAACAGTTTAAGCAATAAAACATTAATTTTGGTATGGAAATATGAAAATCTACGATCAGATTTTTTGTCAGCAATCTTATATCATTGGTTTGCAGATATTTACGCCAAAAATTTGCTCTTTCCAAGACACGAAATAAAAAAAGTGGCAAAAATGGTATATCTGTGAGAGTGCAGCTTTAAATGTGCATACCAGTATATGCAAAATCTTAAACAAGATGTCCAGCCGACGCTGCTGCCGACATAACGCAGAGTAGTATAGTTCTCCATTCTTCATTCAGTTCAGCTAAAAACAAAATGATTCTTACTTTTTTCAAATACTCAAATACTGTCATAACAGTTACAGCACTTTTATGAAAAAGGAAACTGAACATATCAGTCAGGAGAAGAATGTTTGTGCTAAAACATCTCTGAAAAGAAGGCCATTGCCTGGATTTTGAATTTGAAAATGAAAGTCATGATCTGGTTGATCAACATCAAAACCGTCCAGACGATCAAATATGTCTCCATTATCTAGACCAAAGTTGTGGAGGAAGGAGCAGGTCAATATTATCTGGCAGCATCGCTGGGGCTGTACACGAAGGCCATATGAAAGGCAAGGAAACCTGCGCTTCAACACACCGTATGTCTGTTCAATAATGACTCGAGTCTTTACTAGGGCTCTGTTATATCTGAAATTTATACAACAATCATATCATGGGCATATAATTATACAACGCAATTAATGTTAAAGGTACTAGACACTAGATGGTCCCAAAGTTAGCAATAACATGATCCAGTATGAGTGAAATGTCACTTACACATCTAAACAAATTTTAGCACATCTTATCATTTACATATGTTACATTTCTTTTATTTGCCCTGCTTGGCATGAGTATCATACCTTTCCTGTGCTTGTGATCGTGTGTTCAGGTACGGCGTTAGAAGGTAACGTCGGCACGCATAACCACTGTCACCAAGCAAGTAACCATCCATGACACCTGTTCGACATATTATATAATACAACATCAAAATACATCAGACATAATCAAATGCGGTCAATAAGAACATGAATATTTACACCTCACACTGCTTTTCAGGCTTCAACATGTAAAAACTATTAATAACCACAAATTTCTTAATATATGATTTTGTGTATTTATTATTTTACAGTTTGCAATAATTTTAGAATCTTTGATTAATCTTACTAACGGTTTAAGAAAAATGCATAAAATATCAATTTTTGAACAATCTGCCATCTGATTTTTGTCAGCAGTCTTATATAAATGGTTTACATGGATTTTCTGAAAAGTTGGCTTGTTCCAGGACAAAAAAATCAAAATAAGTTGTCAAAACGTTCAATCTGTGAGAGTGCAGCTTTAAGAATATGAAACTGGAAGTTATGTCCATCAATTATTTTAATGAAAGTACCATATACAATTATTTTTAAATTATATACAAAACTTTTTTTCCAATTACTTTGTTTATTTAAAAAAAAACAACAATTTTATTTTGCAAAAATCACAGATTTGTATAATAAAAAATCATTTTACATCAAGAATGATTCAAATTGAAAACATTTTAACAGAAATATTGACAACATGTTATGAAAATTTCAAGATTATGGAAGTTTTAGTACTGAAAGTTTTCACCCATTTTTAGGTAATAATCTACTTACAAACTTCCTTTAACAAACGCCCTGTTAAATTATGTATTACCATTTAAATATACCTGGCAATCTTAAACTCAGAAAATGTGTGTATTTGTATGGTTATATGACATTAAATGAGACATCAAAGTAAGAGAAAAATGCATTTTCATTGAAATACACGAGCATTGATTCATTTACCATTTTCCAAATCCAGGCATAAGGAAGATTGCCGGAATATGCGGGCATCATGGACACTTCCAGGCCACTTCACAACTACATTTTGAATCCGGAACCCAGCATCACATACCATCTGAAAATACAATGACAATTGTTGATTATGTTTCAGTCCAGTTGTTCATTTCTGGAGTAAGATTGAACAAAAATAATGAGTATTACAATGAAAAGTGAGTGTTTCTTCTTCATGATTGCAAGGAGTGTACTAGTGAAGATATAAGTACATTTAGAGCAAAAATTCATATGTCAGTCATTGAAATTAGACTTTCGGATAAACAAACCCGAATTCTTATACTATATTGCATGGAATCATGATTTTGAACAAGCCCTGCTATATAAACTTCAGAATTTGAGCAAGCCCGGAAGACATTTTACTAGTGCGTGGCTTGCATGCTTGTGCTAATTTCGACCACTGATATATTATTAAAACCATGAAATTTACAGGAAGAACTTTCAATCATACTATCACCATTGGCATTGCCAAGGCAAGTGAGTACACTATGAAAGTTGTTATAAGCTACATGCGAAGGCCAAACAATTTACAAATACAACATTGCAGCTTGGTAAGGATGACCATTACATTTCGTATAAAACTAGAACATCTAAGATTTATTGACAACAAAACAGTTATGATCTTTTTTCAGACAGTTATATCATTTTCAGTTGTATCAGTATGTAAGTTCTCACCTGCAGATTGATAGAGTGATAGCCCTTACGATTTACATAGTCCTCCTCATACTGGTGAGGGGCATTTATTCGTATGTGGGTTCCATCCACCAGTCCAATGACATTTGGAAATCCTGAAAACGCAAACTTCCAATTAACATGTGTAAATATTCTAAGAAATGAAGAAATAAATTTATTATTTAAATTTAATCCATTTACAGATATGGAGTAGAATGAGTAAATAACTAAGAGTTGGGTGGAAATGGTGGCGGGGTATATGCGATTATATCGACAATTTCATCCACAATATAATTTATATCTACAAATGTAATCAATGCACATCTACGTACAGTATATAAATATGATATTTTGACTGAAATATTTCCTTCACATTTAGATTCTAATCAAAAATTTATGTAAACTTTGTTGAAAGATATTGTACTTAAACCACATTCAGAAATGACAACTTCATTGTATTCAAATTCATCAGCTACTCCGATCACAGTACTATACATGTATTAAAACCGACATTGTTTACCTACCGTTTGCTTGTTCCTTATTTCACGTTGTATGGGTTATGATACATATATAAATTCCCGTGTAACACAATATTAATGCGTGTTTCCATTGCTTTCAATATCAAACATTTGTATTTCACTATCCATCAATAATTAAAAACAATTAGTTTACTTCCTTATTTCAGTTCACATTGTCATAACATTCATTTATGCGCATGCGTATGATTTTATTTTCATGCATGCGGATCCATGGCAGTATTAATTACAGTTTTTTTATGAATAGGATATACAAATGTCAATACTTATCTCAGTATGATACAGCGTCAAACTACGTTAGAATGATACCATAAGTTGAGTGAAGTGGCACTAGAAAACGATCATTTGTTTGATAACTACGTTATATATGTCAGTATTTGGACATTGCTTTACATATAAGTGCAATAACTTGCGTTTACCAGGCATGTTAAATTTTATCGGCGTTCAATCATCGATCTCATGCAGTCGCGATTGGCTACGTCATAAGCGACAGGGATCGAAGGTTAAAGGTGTTTGTTTTGAATGTTATTCATCAGAACAGTAAACAGTTTCAAAGAAATATTAACATGTGCATGTTAATGAACATTATTTTGTCACCGGAACATTGGGGAATATCTCAATTGTGTATGGATAGGGAGTTACTTACCGGCAATGGAGAAGAACTCTGCCTTTACAGCATCTAAATCCCGACGGAACTGGATCTTCTTTCTTGCAACTCCAGAAAGTATAGCGACAGTGGTTTTGATGGCGCGGCAGACAGACGAAGCGGAAATGCCATGGACGTCACCAACAACGATATAGTGGGCTCCAGTTGCCAGAAAATGGAGAGAAACAAGTACGGAAAGAAGAGGGGGTAGTGGACAGGAGCGTCCAGTGGCTCGTTCCAAGTAAGGAAAAAGGATGTTGACGAGAAGAAGAATAGAATGAGGACGGAAACGATACCTCTGGAACATTTCAGGAGAAGATAGAGTCTCCAGAGGGTTTGAACGGTCTTGAAAGACCCTCGGAAACGGAAGATCACGAGTTCTCTGGCGTAGTATCTGCAGACGATGCTGTATGGCGGCCATATTTGAGAGAGAAATAACTGACTTAAATCAACTACCTAGTTGACTCAAATAACGTGCTCAACATCCAACTTAATTAAGTTATTGAGCAAGTTATTTTTTCGTGAAATGCAAATAATTAACGTGATCAAGCTGAGCACGTTAATAACGCGCTCAGCACATTTAACGTACTTAAGAATTTT
Organism: Mya arenaria; assembly: GCF_026914265.1. NCBI lineage: Eukaryota > Metazoa > Mollusca > Bivalvia > Myida > Myidae > Mya > Mya arenaria. The sequence continues at coordinate 45,304,696 of NC_069129.1, forward strand.
CGAGAAATTGGGGCCCGTACTTTACTGCCAAGCCTTTGTCAGTGAAAAGTAAATGTTATCTTTGATCTGCAAGCAACTTAGACCATGTCACCGAACGACAAATTTACAGTCGCTCGTTTCGCGTTTGTTGGCCGTGATCCTTTCGGCCTGTAACCAGGATCCTTGTGATGGTAGGCTACTGCTCTTGTCCCTGAGGCGAAGGTGTGTGAATTTGTGATCTTCTGTAATCGTCCTGTGTCTGCAGTATGCATTTTAATGAACTACAACTTACATGTATTGCACTTTGTCACACAATTGGATTGATGGCATAACAATATGGACACTGTTTATATATATATATATCCCGCATTCGGGCATTAACCAATTACTTCCAAACAGAATTGGTCAATTCCCACAACTGATCGGTGTACTATTTCATCAGTTTCTGTAAAATGATCTACTGTTAGTTAGGCATAATTGAATGAGTTGATTTGTATAGTATTACCCTAATTATTTGTTCTAAAAAGTGGTTGATAGGTAAAGAAATGTATTATTGTAATTCAATAGACTTTGACTTGACTCATTTGTTTGCTTCAAAGTTGCAACCGCTAAATCGAGGCTATATTGATGGCAATTAAAATGCAATGAAGAAAGAAGTTGAAAAAGTCCAGTAGAAGTAATATTTTTCAAAACGCATATAGTTCGCATAGTTCATAATAATTTATATTTAAAGCTTACCAGTTCTCATCTTAATGATTTACCGATACATGGCAATAGGGTTATTGTTGACAAGACATATGGTCGTCTTTTGTAAACTACTTAAACATTATCAACTAAGAAATATTGATTTATGCGTTTTAAGAAAATTTACGGAGGTGGTAAGACATAGTCAGGTTCGTTCTTATTTAACCGAAATATTCCAAAACATTGTTGGTGCTTGTATGCGTTTAAATTTCAGTATCTCTACCGTTTTGCTTAAATGGAAGATGACTGGTTTGGCTACACACAGGGGACATTTAGGTCGAGAAAAACGTTTAGTTATTTTGTTTGTTGGCTAGAAATGCTCGGGTGTTGGGTGATTTGCATATATTTTTGAAAAATAAATGCATGTGACAGGAATTCCTCAAAAGCGTTTCAGCGACATACCGTGTACTTATTATTGCAACGCCATGAAACTGCATATGCTTGTGTGGAGGATTTGGCGCTTTCCTTCTCGTAAACGTTTTTTACACTTATATTCAGCTGCCATTTAGAATAAAAAAGTTGTATTGTTACAGTCCTGTGGGAGTCTTACATAAGTTTATGTGTTTGCTCGAAGATAAAATATTTATATAACTCCATCCACATGGTTCCCTTAAGATTTGGCTGTTCGGTAGATTATGTTTTTTTTTTATTTAAACCGTTTGCAAAATATATTCAGAACTTTAATATAACAAATATCTTTGTATTTCAAAATATAAATATAGCAGTGCAAGTCACTGAACCGCGTAATATTCTTTTCACATAAAAAATCTGAACTTTAATATTGTACTCGCTCACATTTATTCCACACATCCAAACAGTCAATCAGTCAGCATAACAGAACGAATGGAACACAACGTAACGCATTTGTACGTTTTTTGGCTATTTAATCATAGGGAGTACAGCCCTGTTAAGGAACTTAACAGAAAAGGTAGATTTACTTTATTTATCAAAAAAATAAAATGTAACTCAAACATAAATTACTAAACATTGGTACGTTTTTAACAACAACCTAACATTCATTTATGTTTTTTCACTCGCACCTCACTGACTGACAAAATATACTTTCGCCAGGGACCCTCGCAGCTGCCAGCCAATCAAAACCCGAAACAGACTCATGGAGACCATGCTGATGCTAAATATATTTTGTATATGTATCTTGCCTATCCAGGGCAAATTATCCAACAATGGGTCTGATTGATTTATGCAATCATTCTTACAATCAATCATATTTGCTAACGACATACAAAGCTGATGATTTATTAAACATATTCCTAGCTGCTTCACAATATATATGAATATCTGTATGTGTTCCTGAATTTATTTTTGGGAGTATACATCGAACATATTGCGTATACTATTAATGACTATAAAGAACGCAGCGAACGAATAGTAACAGTACTAAGAGAATGTAAATATTCCGTATTGAAAAAGTAGAATGGAAAATGAAACGATTGCCAGAATATTGTTTGTAGTATACTCTTAATAAAACAAACAAATTTTGTTTTTGAAAATATGTTCAAAGGGTGTGTTTTTATAGTTGAGGTTGCTTTTTAAATGACATGCTTGATTTGGAAGAAATATAAATTGTTTGCGCTTTAACTAGAAATGATTCAAATATTCGGTTTCGGTAAAGTTATTAAAACAAGAACAATGCTTTGAATATTAATATGGTTGCGTCGCTGTTGTCCAGATGAGTTAGTTTTGAATGTTTAATGAATTTTATATAAAAAAAACTGAGAGATACTGAAAGTTAATTTTGTGTCCCGCCAATTACCGTCATTTTCACCATGACCTAATTGAGCATTATAACCTTGACATGTGTGTGCTAAAATGAATTAAATCATTAATTGTATATTAACTTTCCTTACACAACTTGTTTGTATATACAAAAAACTTCATACATTCACTAAATGAATGGCTTACATAAATTCAACAGTACTGAATGATAGATCATCAATCAACGTATTCAAGCGTGAAGAAGGAAACCTAATCGAAACAAATTTCAAGTTGCAAGGAAATGTTCAACGTAAATTGTCCAATGACACAGGGATATGGAAACAACCTAAACATCTTGTTACTATTGAAAAGAGTTTTCCAAAACACTTAGAGCAGTTGAAAATCTCGCTTGATTACAATGATTTCAGTATGAATATATGACTATTTGTTTGTGTGTTCCTTACCCTACCTGACCTTACACCATTGTCCTTATTTATGTTTTTTCCTTACCATCCTGCTTCTTAATTTTCTTTATCTTATCCACTATCGCTAGATGTGAAAATCATTTAAGTTTAAAGGCAACATTCCAGTTTAATTTTATGAGAAAACGTTGGTAAAAAAACTATTATTTTTTTGCAATTGAAATCGCACAAAATTAAACCAACGGTAGAAAATGTTAATATAAACGAGTAAATTTTGGGATATCATCGAGATAATTTGAATATTTTGTCCTTAACGCAACATATCAAATAGGTTTTCTAAGAACGTGTATATAAAATGAATTGGAACATAGCAATGGCCAGCTGATTCTGCAACCGACCATTGTGAGCAGCTTTCCAGTAAAATGGGAAACGTTTTTTTTTTATAATTATGTACGTGATGCCCTGTCCTTAATTTCCGCAGCGGCACTGGTCCGCGTTTGGCGGCTTTGCGCTGTCATGGGCCCTCGTTTATACGAGGAAATGGAAAGGTGTACCCAAAGAAACACTAAAAATAAACGACAAAACAACCAATGGAGATTTTATCCAGCAAATCATGAGTAAACCATCATTTCATTTTACTCTTATCAACATGTTCTGTAGACAAATAGTATATATATCCTGTTTGGTGACATGACAAGCCCAGTATAGGATTTTACTAGGCCCTATATGGCAACATTTCAAACCAACAAACTACGATAATTATAAGAACATTCTAACGTTACACTTTCATTTAAAGGTTTTTCTTTATAGGTCATATGCTTAATAAAAGCAACAGCTATAAACCATACCTAATTTTATTTTTTCGAACACAACTGTTATGACTTTCACGGTCTTGGTAAAGCCATTGCTACTAATGTTATTTTGTTCTTATTTGCAATAGATTGTCGAGATAATTTTCATGTAGATTTTTCCAAAGAATATTGTTAATAAGCACTTTGTAGTCAATGCAACATGGTATACGACTGATAAAAAAATGAAGATTTTGAGAGTTGAACATAATCCATTGCATCACTTGTGGATTTGTAGATCTTAATAGTAGTTTACGAATTTCATTCTCGATTAAAGATCTTAACCCCTAAAGATAAACAGTTGGTATATATTTTCGATCACCATTAGTTTAGTCCCTAGAGTGATTTATGTGCATTTCAGCCAGAACGCTTCTTTGTATTGTTGTGTCATGGAATAGGTACATTTCAATTTTTTAGCGAGGATGGACAGCTGGAATTATGCGGATTACCATGGGAACAAAGGTGGCCGCCGTTGTCATAGCAAATGGCTAGTCATGTGGTAATTATTATTAATATTTATCAATAACATGTAAGTTTTGTACAGATGTCAAGCTTTCTAACGTAATGGCCATTTAGCTCATCAATGGTCAAGGTCAGGGTAATGTCAAGGTAGAAATGTGTAAAACTGCTGTCTATTTTCTGTTTTTGTAGTTGACGCTTAAAGAAATTTCCAATTGAAAATGTCAGTAAATTATGTCGTTCATTATGACAATATATAAACACGTTTTTTGTATTTTGCTCAACCATAAGAACTTTGTGTTAAGTGGGTCTCAAGTTTATTATATTTCCCTTAACACAAGTATTTAAGCTGTGGAATTATTTAGACCTTTACCCTACGGCTTATCCTGTTCATGTCATGTTTAACGTGTTGAAATCTTGTACTGGTCGCCGCAAGATCGAGATGATATGACCTTGTTTAATGCAGGTGACAGAATTGCGTCAGTAGAACGCAAACCCACCTAGAAATATCAGAAATAACCCCTATACGAGTTTGAACTTTAAGGCATTCCAACATAACTTTAATTAACTTGCTGTTCCGAACATAACCCTTGGTCGAACACAAAAAAACGACTAGAAACCCCTATGAGATAAGTCTCACTGCATCTGGTATAGGTAATTTGTTCGGCCATTTTCTGGCTTCAAATATAATATACATTTGTAACTTCGTAAATCAACATATTTGTACGTTTTCCTTTTTGCAAAACTTGCCATTCATATTTGCACTAATGAATTTGGTGTGGAAGTGTGTGTGTTTTTATAAATATATTGTGTCATTTAACAAATGATCGCGCTGACAATTACAATTAAATTGATCAAGTGTTTATCCTGTTTTGTTGTTATGTATGTGTTGAACATATTTTCATCAGCGACGATTTTAATATTGTCGAAAATAATTTACTAAAAAACCTGTTAAACAAAGCTCAAAGTATCGACTAGTCCAATATGTTCTGATATCCTTATATTGGAATTGAGAGGTACTTTAATGAAATACTGCACTTGCTTGGGTAACAGGAACTTGAAGCGTCTACACTGAACAGCTATGCCATTGTACACTGAATACATCTGTTAATCAAAATGCACTCATAAGGCAATTAACAACTATAATTCACGTACAAACATTTACGGAAGAAAAGACATTTGTGGCAGTAAATGACAGAAAAACGGAACATGCTTGGATGAAATGTATCAGTAGAAAATTTAACAAGCAGATACATTAAAACAATGTATGGAAAATCAATAGCTAATATTTCAATATAACAATAATGACAGTTGAAAAGTTCTCGTTACTCTAGGAAAGCGCGTTATAAGAGTAATATATAGATTAGAGTAAGAACAATAATGTGACGCGTAAACGTCAAAGTAAAACTTCGTATAGTTTGTTTACGTCATTGTCTGTTGTTGTTTTGTTCCTGCTAATGATCGCAGCTAGAATACCTCTTTACTTCGGAAACGACTTTCTGTTTGGTCATGATATTAAGGTGCTAATGTCTCCATAAGATACACATCCGTTACTTGTCACACACATAACAAACCAGTGTTTCGGTCGTTAATTAAGACAACAGATGGTACAACGAGCTTTTTAATTGAATATGTCGACGTCATTACTATCGTCAATATTATACCATTCCAATTTGTTTTTGTCTGGAAATCTACTTCTCCTTTTAGTTTTATCGGCGTTAACAGACAGTTTACTTCTCCTTTTAGTTTTATCGTCGTTTACAGTCAGATTAGTTTGCTTAACACCAAGTGTAATAACTTAACGTCATTTCTTACTATAGTTATTGAACGGAGCTCGTTATTTTATTATGAATAACATTGCCCTGGACCTTCACGTTCAACCCCAAAAACAATTAGAATATAAATCGTACATGACAATGCAATGTTATTTAGCGGAAACTGTTTATCTTATTTTTATTACAGCGACATTGACCTTGAAAGCCCGTCCCAAATACAACACAAAAAAAGATTGTACATGAAGTTACTAATAAACACATACATCACTATTCATCAAGTCTTACTAAAGTTATTGATTTTTTTATCTATTTCTGAGCATTGAATCTATTGACTCCGAATGTAATCCCAAAATACAAATCACCCTTTAATTTCCTCACTATACCATAACTGACCAATCGGCGACCATCATAGCTGTTGTCTTGGTTCCCATAGTAACCTGTATGATGTAAGCTGTTCATCCTCCCAGTACCGATGATTATCAGGGTCCGCTGCTGACACTAATCTTAGATTAAATATGTGTGTAACCTTATAATCAGTGTTGAACTTTGTAAACAATTGTGATTTTTAAGGATTCAGACATGACGTTTCATGATCTCTAGCTGTAGAAATGGCTGCTTCTATAATATCATGATAGGCACGATTATTGGTCGTTATAAGAGTTCAATATGCCTAACTCATTCTTCGTCTAATCAGTATCCATTTCATACTACGCCAGCATGTGTTATCGTTTCCTTCGCTACCACTATACCGATATGCTCGATTAAATTGTCAGTTTATAAAATGGATATTAAGTAACTTTTCTTGGTATATCAGATACCCTTCATTTCTTAATTGATGCCAAAATAACATGGATTACCCAGGCATCAACATTAAACAATCAGGTAAAAGAACGCTAGATTATTCGTGGGCAGGCTTATTTATTCCCAGATTAGATAGAAATACAAATACCAGCAGATTTGCAGAAACACCTTCCATGGTCTTCTTTTAGGGCACTACGATAAAATGATTTTGACAGTTAGATGGAAACAGCATTGTTTTGTTACGAAAATATCACAGCAATCAGTTGATGATAAAACAAGTATTAGGAATACCATCAACCCAGTTGTTACACAGGTAGCTGAAACATTATCGTTAAGGAGGAATATTGATTTGTTGTTGTGTTATAAAATTATAACAATCTCGAGGTCTGTTTTATATGAAGGAAAAGGGTGTCCGTAAAGAAAAGTTTAGTTTCAAAAAATAAGAATGCCAAAATAATGAAATTTCAAGAGATAACTTTCAAATGTCGCATAGCTCTTCTTACATCTATTGCATTAGATACGGACATTATATCGTTGATGATTAAAATCCATACAGTGTTTAAACAACAGACGTTTATTATTGAGATGTTTGTAATTATTGCCCCGAATAGCCTTTGCATTGAATAATACTTATGGTAAACTACGGCTGGCTTTGATTTATGTGTGAACTCTAACCATGGATATCAATATCTCATCAGGGGATAAGACATCGACATTTAAGGTTATGGTTAATGGAACCGTCGGATAGCTTATTTGTCGGTCGATTATTCTCAGACATATCTATTTTAAAGTCCTTATAAGTATTTACCATTCAACGAGTCAAAGTATGCGTCTATTGAATACGAATAGTAATAATATTCAATCCCAAATAATTTAAATTGATCTGTTTTATAAATACTATAATGTTTTCAGTTAATGTTGTTGTTTTTTAATTTGGCTCTAAAATGTACTCTTATATGAATCCTGGCTTGTATAGGCTGTAGTTTCATTCGACTGCGCTTGATAAACATGTAATTAAATATGGAAAATGGTTACAGAAACAAGGTTACTCTTGACTTTCTATTTTAATAAGGAAAATTTCTAAAAAATCAAAGGACTGTACAAGTTCTTACCGAATTGATTTCCATGACCGTTTCCAAAATATCTGCTAGAGCAGATACGATATGATAACTAACTCAAACATAATGAGACCAATAAAATTGAGGTTAATCTACGAATGGTTTTGATACCGTGAAATATGACTTTAACCAAAAAACCGTTCATTCAGAATGTACTGATCAGAGCATGGGAACAGGGTTTCGATTAATTTTTAATAAAATAAATTAATTGAATTTGAACGGTATATATGAATGTTTTTTTACTATCTGTGTGACACTATGATGTCACTACACTAGTAGTCTTGACCTAACTTCGGGTTACGCTCAGATACCGCTAAAAAAAGATGTCTCAAAGAGCGCCTTCACCTGTAAATTCGGACAGTATGATATGGTCCAAATGCCATTCGGACTTAACAAAAGTGCAATCTCCTTCAGACGGGAGTTTGCTACATGGTCCACATTGTGAGTGCAAAAGGGTTAAATCCCGACCCCTCTTACATAGCCAAATTCATAGGGTGGCCGCGACCTGAGAACCAGAAGCAGGTGAAGCAGTTTGTGGCAACAGGGTCTTACTACCGTAGGTTCGTGAAAGATTTTGACAGGTTAGCGAGGCCTCTGATCGACTTAACGAAGAAGGACCGTTCGTTCGTATGGACAGTAGCTTACGAAGACGCATTTATCGCCCTTAAACAAGCCCTGATTTGCCCAGACATTATGGGGTACCCTCTGAATGAGGCAGGAAGCTTTTACCTAGACAATGACACATCCGGTGTTGGACTAGGTGCATTGTTGTCCCAAATACAGTCGGGAAGGGAGCGAGTAATTGCGTATGCTAGTCGCGCCACAAATGAAGCGGAGCGTAATTACTGCATTACGGAGCAAGAGCTTCTGGCAGTTTTTTTTCATACAATATTTCCGCCAGTACCTGCTCGGTAGGCGTTTTGTGGTGAGGACTGACCACCAGGCACTGGTATGGCTATTTAGTCTAAAAGAGCCAAGCGGTAAAATCGCCAAATGGATAGAGATACTTGCCCAGTATGACTTGACAATAGAGTACCGTGCCGGGAAAAAGATGGGGCATTGCGATGCACTTTCAAAATGCGGTACTCCCAAAGATTGCAGTTGTCCGAAAGTTGATATAATGGAACCCCTCAAGTGTGGACCATGTCGAAAATGCCTCCGACGGTCAGAGCTGATGACACTAAGAAATCGACTGGGTGAGGAGCTCTCAAGTGACATTCAGGTACCAAGCACACTCCTAATGAAGATCAGACTGATGTGGCTATAAGATCAACAAGTCATCCAGATGACCAAGAGCCAAGTATATCAAAAGGTATTGGAAAACAACCTAGGTATGGGGAGGGTAATACTTTGCTATGGACGGCCGCCCTGAGCAACGAAGACATAGCCGCAAAGCAGCTGGAGGATGGCCATATTAAATATATACTGGAGGCCAAACTTGAGGGAAGGAAATCACTACAGAGTAAAATGCTTACTGCAAGCCCAGAAACCCGTCACTATTGGCTGATTTGAGATAACCTGGAAATACACTCGGCTGCACTTTACAGAAGGTTCATCCGAAAGGACGGTAATGGGCAAATGTTGCAGCTTAATGTGCCGCACTCGATCCGGGCGGGAGTGGTCAAGCAAGCGCATGACGTTTTGACAGCCGGACACATGGGAATGAAGAGGACCAAGCATCGAATTTTGCAAAGCTACCATTGGTTTGCCTAAAGAGCGATGTGTCTTTGCACGTGAAAGGCTGTGACATTTGCGAGCCTGACAAAAAGCCTCCGAAACCCCCGCGTGCTCCTCTTGGCCATATAGGCGTTGGGGCTCGAATGGACGTCCTCGCACTGGATTACGCTGTACAATTTCTGGTCACAGAACGGAAGAACCGGTATATACTGGTGGTCACAGATTATTCTCAACATATGTCGAGGTAGTTGCAGTTCCAAACCAGACAGCCGAGACGTATGCCAACGTGCTGCTCAACACAGTAGTAAGCAGGTGGGGAGTACCATTGGCATAACACAGTGACCAGGGGGCTCCTTTCGAAAGCAAACTTATAAAATAGCTTTGTTCCTTGCTCAAGATACAAAAGACCAGAACAAATGCTCGAAACCCACGGTGTAACGGCCAAGTGGAACGTGCTTGCTGGAGCATACCTCTCAACTTCACATGAAGCGACTAGACTTTCGCCAAACTTGATCATGATTGTTAGAGAAACACGTCTTCCAAGTCAAGTCAAGCGCGCAACCAACGCCTCCAACACCTGTTCAGCTCAGCACTTTGGGCTCTTCGGTGGTGCCATCATTCACCCTAAGTCAGCACAGTGGTTAGCTCAACAATCTAGAGTCGCCAGTGAGAAGCATTTTTGTCACTACACTTTCTCCAATGCCGTTCAACCAGCCAAACACCCCTCTTCAAACCCCACCCCGTATAGTTCAATCTCACCCAACATATTCCTTCTTACCTGTTCCACCTACATTTTCAACCGGTGTTGACACGACCTTCCAAGGACAGGCTTCAGTCATCTCTCAGCAACCATCAAGCACAGGGGAAGACAATAACAACCAACTCTTGGCATATGTGACCCAACTAACAGGGATAGCCTCAGCTCAGACCACTTCACGACAAGCAACCCCTCAGCTGACGACTCCTAATCATGAAAATGCCTCTATTGCTACCCCCTGTTTGCTGAGCGAATCGACATACATCTGTCATAAGCTGAGCTGAAGGACCCCCTGCTTCTGCAAGATAATCAGCAACAGCCTGCCCTATCTGCATTCAATATAACCTCTACCGGTGTACAGTCAGACATAGGCGTTACACAGGCAGGGTCCCAGACTGAGCAGGACCCAGTAGTGTTGGCACTCAAAGAAGGTTTCAACCTCCTCAGGAGCTCGATGGATGAAACAACAAAGGTTTGCGTAGCCATCTCAAGGAATTCCACACTTATGCTGGATGAGATGAGGCGGGTAGAGAGGCGCTTATACTCAATTGAGAGGAGCCTATCGGATCGGAGAGAGCGGGAACGCAGTGTCGCTCCTTGAAGAAGTTCGAAGAGAAAACGAAATGAGGAGAAGGAAAATATCAATCCATAGTAACCTAACTGTCCTTTTAACTTCCATGCCTTGTTTACAGCCATCCTCAGTCGCCCCTTATAATGGGGCCCGCCCAGTGATGGTTCACCACGCGAGCATTGGGCGGGTACACGACGCGCCTGAGAAGTGGCTCCACGTAGCACTGGTGTAGTGCTACCTGGGTATTCGCTTGCTGCGCGTGGGCGGCCAGTCCGTGTACCACATTTGGTCGTTGGCACGTGATACACGGGTAAAGCTAGATACTACATAACCGGCGCAGGAAAACCGAATACGCTATACCAAACATAAATGTTATGGACTCGAAGTGATTTTTTTTAAATTGTTTTTTTTTCGGCTAAGCCGGTTTAAAACATTTTAAGTGTATAATAGGCATTATACTTATATATGAACGAAACAAGGAGTTTTATTAATTGATGTTTTAACAGTGAATTAACATCTAAACCCAATGTACTTGGGTTTTGTGTCTAGGTGTGATGGACATTGGACGTCATTATCTGATCTCATTGAAGATGTTTGTTCAAATTATTAAGTTGTTGTATTCTTTAATCTAAGTTGTGGTTGTTTAACGGCAGCAGGAGCTTAGCCTCTCTGTCGAGGGCGTATTGATGCGCCCCAGCTTTTCCTTGTGTATTATTGTGACATTGAACAATCAAAAAAGGTACTTACCGCATCCGTTCTGATTTTTTCGTAAACTTGTGTGTTTCAAACTGGTGAGGGCAATAGCAAATGATACAAATCTGTTTTCTTTTAATAATGACAAGCAGTCTGTAAATTTTAACTTTAACCCTCACCATTTTTCTAGTCTTTTAGCTGCAAAATTCATTTGGGTCGACCGAGGTCACAAAGTTCTAAGATCATTTGTCCAGAATTTTGTTCGACCTTTGGCAGATCGAACTTGGTTTGGGCGACCTCAGCGTCTGTTGGCGGGTCGAAGGTTCTTTTTAGAAGCATTCCAGCTCAAGCGCCCTTACAGTAAAGTCCAGGGTAATTTTTCGGACCTTTTCCTAATGAAAAACATCTAAATTTACACTTAAACAGTTTTATACAAACTTTTATAAATGGTTAACTAAACACTGTTATGCTAAAAATTATTTCAAGTAAATCCTAGAGGATTTTGACCTTATACAGCAGTGATTTTAGAAACTTTATAAGAAAAAAAAAACACTTAAACTTTCATTTCGTTGAGTAAACAGTATGTCGGTGGTAACTCATCATTTAATCTCGAACCATTTTTTGGAACTGCTAAACTTCTAGAGTTTAATTTTATTTTGTTGTTATTTAACACATTCAACCAGTATTATATTCAACCATTTGCAGCAATTAACTGTGAGGTGTTTTTGGTTTCGGGTTTTCTTTTAAAAACGAGTTAAAACGATATATAACAAACGGCCATACATTTAGAAAGCAGCTACCAAGTTACATTGTCGCTCGGGCACGCAACACTATCTCTACTTCTCCTACTACTTCTGCAACTACTGCTGCTACTGCTGCTGCTACTGATACTACTACTGCTATAACTGCTACCACCTCTACTACTCCTACTACTACTGCAACTACTGCAACTAATGCTGCTACTACTGCTGCTAATACTGCTACTGCCTACTACTAGTGCTACTACTGCCACAACTATTGCTTCTACTGCTACTACTGCTACAACCTCGACTAATCTCACTTCTACTGCAACTACTGCTGCTACCTTACCACTCCGTGTCTTTTTATTTTCCTTACCCCAGCTCTTTGTCCTTATTAATCATTATTTTCTGATACTTCCTTTTTGTTTGCTGCTGCTGCTGCTACTTCTGCTAATGCTGCTGCTGCTGCAGTTTCATCCATGAATTTAATTGAATTGATCGGATGCGCCACTGCGACATCTTCAAGTTATTATAAATTTATCTTTAGATGTTTTAATTAGGCTAATGAACACACCGGAAGCTAGATTCTAGTTGATATGAATAAAACCCTAATATTTGACACTTAAGTCTTTACACAACATTGATGAATATTTAATAAATGAGCCGTACTCTAACAATACCATTTCAGCGCATGTAGTTTTTTGTGTACGTCTGCTCACATTTATGAAAGTAATATTTCAACGGCGAGTGTTATACAAGTCTGCCATTTAAAACCACACGTTTTGTTTGGGACAAACAATTTATCTGGTTTAAAGTATACTGTAATTATCACTGCTAGTTTTTGAGTCAAGTTCACTGAGCTTCCGCTCGTTCATGTGATTGTGCATGGTACGGGACCTTTCATCGCCATTTTCATTATAACTAGCTCTCCAAGCCACTATCGCACAAGCGTATGTGGTCGCGCGTGATACCTGAACTATCCAATTGATATTGTTAAGGTCAATCAGAATTTGTATCCTTTCTCCCTATATTACAACTATTGTCTTCTCCTTCCTCCCTACCGCCTTTACTTTTACTCTTCTCCTCAGCCTTACCTCCTTGACCATTCCACTTACGGTTAATGTTTTCCTTCCCTTTTTGTCTGATGTCTCTCTTTTTCACCATTTCCTCGGCTTTCTCTTCTTACCCCGTGTTATGTCCTTAATTCATTACTTTTAAACTCCGCAAGGCATCTCCACCCCCCTTTTGTCTAGTATATGTCTATTATTTTCCTACTTACCCTTTTACTCGTCTTCATTCCCTCTTAAGAATTCTCTAGTGTTCTTTTACTTCTCTGCTCCCTCTTTGTGTAAATCAATTTCTAGATTACTTTCTATTGATCTCTTCCAACCGCTCCGTCCTAAGGTCTCTGTACTCTCCTTACCTACCTCTCTGTCCTTATTTCTCTTTATTCTCCCTTCATTACCTCTCTGTCCTTTATTTCTCCTTACCTATCTCCTTGTTCTTATTTCTCTTTATTTTCCTTACATTATCTCTCTGTCCTTATGTATCTTTATTATCCTTACCCTACCTCTCCGTCCTTATTTCTCTTTATTCTCCTTACCCTACCTCTCCGTCCTTATTTCTCTTTATTCTCCTTACCCTACTTCTCCGTCCTTATTTCTCTTTATTCTCCTTACCTACCTCTCTATCCTTATTTCTCTTTATTCTCCTTACCTACCTCTCTGTCCTTATTTCTCTTTATTCTCCTTACCCTACATCTCCGTCCTTATTTCTCTTTATTCTCCTTACCTACCTCTCTTACCTAATGTATCTTTATTCTCCTTACCCTACCTCACCGTCCCTATTTCTCTTTATTCTCCTTACCCTACCTCTCCGTCCTTATTTCTCTTTATTCTCCTTACCCAACCTCTCCGTCCTTATATTCTGCTTACCCTGCCTCTCTGTTTCTCTTTATTCTCCTTACCCTACTCTCTATCCTTATGTCTCTTTATTCTCCTTACCCTACCTCTCCGTCCGTATTTCTCTTCATTCTCCTCGACCTACCTCTCTGTCCTAATGTCTCTTTACTCTCCTTACAACTATGAAGCAGTTTAAATTAACTACAAGACATAGCTTACATTACTTATAAATAAATTCATCAACACATGTGTAAATCTTCGATGTTATTTTGCAAAGACAGACATGTTTTATAAAACGTATCATACTAGGTGAACCTTTGATGTTATTCTTGTGTATACCTGTTAATCTGGAATTCTGTGAAATATTGCTAGCGTATAAGCAACATTGAAGCTCAGTACAATTATGCCACCCGCTGTGTTAAAAACTAGATTCATTCCTATCTCGGTAAAAAGTTATGTTGATACTAAGTTACCCAACAAGTGTTCATGCTAGCATACCTCTTTGGTATACTCTTTCGAAAACGTGTGTGAAAATTCTGTGAGTCCACAAATACTGTATTGTCATCGTTATCATAAACAATCGTGTCGCCTTTATTGTTACCAGTAGTGTAACGGTATTCTTTCAACACTTCCTACCTGGACATTACCTTTATAAGTATGGAGTACCTATACTGGCATATTGGACATTGCTAATTCCTTTGAGCCGACCAAAGTAACCAAGTACAAAATATTACTTATATGTGTGTAGCTTATCACAAAACCACCTACATATACAATTCCCGGTACTGTCGGCCCTTTCTCTTTTTTGTAGATCGCCAAAATTTGCCTCTGACATGTATCAAAAACGTTTTATTTATTTCATATATTACATTTAAATTATAAGCTAATGCATGTTAAGATATTTGTCAAATCATTCTAGTTCTTTCAGCCATCTTCATTGCATTATATTTCTCATTCTTAAATTAAAATGTTTGACATTTAATTAGCAAGAATGTGAATTATTTTTAAATAATATGTTAACAATGACGGGAAACTATGTTTAGTTTTAGTCAATGAATGCACTAATCTGTTCGTAAGTGACATTATTTATTCTCAAATCTGAATACAACATGACCTTGTGAAATATTCTAATTCTTGGCTTTTACCCGCCCATTTGTGATACATGCAAACTTGTTGAGAAAGTTTTAAAAGTTTAAAAGTTGTGTCCAGGCCTTTAAGGTTTTCACCCGAAGGTGACTGGACCTCGGCTAACGCCTCGGTCCATATACATCTTCGGTGGCTGACTGGCCGGTACTTATAATGTCATATGACCATTAGTGGTGTGTTATATTTCTTAAATATATTTATGTTTATGCGAAAAACTACAGAAACAAGCTCAATAGCAAAAGTTTAAACATAAACCCGGTTTAAAGGCACTGAGTAAAGCCAAAGACATAGAACATAAAAACAACATATCACAAACAAGAAACATGGAAGAACAGCACAAAACTCCACAAACAGCACATTGCATACACAATATATATATATATATATAAAACTAGGTAATTTATCTAGGATTGTTAGGTACCGCATTGGAACGGTCAGTAAAATGTAAATTTACTGGGGGGTTTAAACCAGTTTAAGTTCACAAACCTCACTCTAATCCCAACAATCCTAAATAAAGAAAAAAACGCAAAAGGTAAATCTTATCAAAGTATGAATTAACTTGAGGAACTTTAGGTAAACCCCAAGTACTTCTATGATGAGAGATCCCAACTCTATCTGCAGACGGACGAATACAATTCAGAGCACCTAATGCAAAAACTTTTCAAAGATACGATGCATAAATCTTATTTATTATATGCTTGCCGGTGGTTTATAGAGATACAATGGAATTTTTTGATAATTACTGTTTCGGATAGTAGGTAGATAATGTTAGAGTTAGCGGTTGACATAGTATTCTGATCAATTAAATCATCTGAAAACATTATAATCTCAATTAATCTAGAATGGCAACTTTACCTTCACAAACATTGGACATGAACTTATTCTGAATCTGTTGCCTTTATACAAGGTTATACCTTTTATGCGTGCAAGTACAAAACAACTTTGTTAGTAATGCATATGGACAATAAGCAGGTCGAGGTTGGAATATAATGTTTCAAGTGAAACTAGAAATACGAGAGGCAACTGTTTGTGGTTTTTTCAAGATATGCAACTGGCTTTGACTTCGCATGCACTCTTCCCTTCTTGAACAATAGCATTTATAAAAAAGAACGAATATTCTAAGAACCACATCACAAACTAATGCGTCTGGAAGCTTTAAGGCTTAGGCGTAGGAAATCAACTTCAAAATCAAAGTTCGTCTTGACTAGAAGTTGAACGGATAGATGGTATCAACAATGTCCAAATTATTGCACTGAAACATCCTTGACGTATGAAAAATACAGTTATATGCTTGACATATTTAGTGTCATTGTAGAAACTTTTCTCTTCTGTTTTTACTGAATCTTACGCTTCGAATCATTCTTGGCTGTTCTGAAATGAGCATGTATACCAATATGCCGGCCATGTTCCATGTGACTAGAGCATCAATACTCTCCTCATCTTTTTCGGCAATCTTATGAAATGGGCATTCGAGTATGTTCATGCAATGATTATTTCCCACAACCATCCATGTCACAATATCACCATAAATGGCATTTTTATAATCGTTTTGTTTTGCGCGTAGAGTCAGAGTAGGCACTATTCCTAAATCGTTTGTTTATATAATCATAGCCCTATGTCGAAACGAATAGTTTAAATAGCTTAAAAGTATTTATTTATCAACCAGAGGCACGTAATTATCATTGAAGGAATCAGAGAAAATTGAAATAATATTGAAGTTTCAGTCTTCTTCTAATGTATGTAAATTCAGCAAACACGTAGTTCAATATTAAGATCTGTACTATGACCTTTTATATCTGTGAAGTGTATGCCTGTGCAATCATGTCACGGATTCACATAAGAGGTGCGGATTGCCGTTTGGTCTTCATACGTGCATATGTTCTCAGGATTGCAGTTGTGATCTATTTGAGGTTAGAATTCTACATTTACTTAAACAATTTGGAAATAAATGATAAAAAATAGTTGAAATTAAGTTGCAATGTCTAACGTATGAAGATAAGTTAATTATATAACTAAAGCAGTTTAATTTACAGCTATTGGGTAGATTGTTTTTGTGTTTGTGTGTGTGTTTATTGTTGTATTTAGTATGCGGGTTAAATACTTATTCAAATAACTGAGGTCATAGACATAATCTTAAAGAAATGTATGCTATTTTATTAGATGTGTAGAATGCGTTAATATCGTATTAAACAGTTCATTTGTCCGCTTTGGTAAGTGTATTCAAGCCTTAAGTTATAAAATGTTCAGTATCCACAATGTTTCTTCGTAATTCATGCAATTAGTTTATTGTAACGTTACATTATACGCGCGTACGCGAAACACTGCATGATCTTTTTCCTTTTTTACGTAAAGCTTTCCGGATTTGTGCGTCGTTTGTGAATATCTCTCTGTACGGTTATCTTCCGGTATAGTTGACTTGAGCGTCGTTCGTGAACCTCTCTTTGGCTTTGTAGCTTTCTGCAACGTTGGATTTAAGCGACGTTTGTGAATATCTTTCTATAATTGTAGCTTTTCCTAACGTAGGACTTAAGCGTCGTTTGTAAATATCTCTCTGTACAACTAGCTTTCCCTAACGTAGGACTTAAGCGTCGTTTGTGAATATCTCTCTGTATGACTAGCTTTCTGCAACGTTGGACTTAAGCGTCGTTTGTGGATATCTCTCTGTACGACTAGCTTTCCGCAACGGTGGACTTAAGCGTCGTTTGTAAATATCTCTCTGTACGGGTAGCTTTCCGCAACGTTGGACTTAAGCGTCGTTTGTTAATATCTCTCTTTACGGGTAGCTTTCCGCAACGTTGGACTTAAGCGTCGTTTGTGAATATCTTTCTGTACGGGTAGCTTTCCGCAACGTTGGACTTAAGCGTCTTTTGTGAATATCTCTCTGTACGGGTTGCTTTCCGCAACGTTGGATTTGAGCGTCGTTTGTAAATATATTTCTGTACGGGTAGATTTCTGCAACGTTGGACCTAAGCAATGTTTGTGAATATCTCTCTGTACGGGTAGCTTTCCGCAACGGTGGACTTAAGCGACGTTTGTAAATATATCTCTGTACGGGTAGCTTTCCACAACGTTGGACTTAAGCGTCGTTTGTGAATATCTCTGTGTACGGGTAGATTTCTGCAACGTTGGACTTAAGCGACGTTTGTGAATATCTTTCTTTGTTAGTATAGCTTTCCGTTGGACAATTGAATATGCGCGTCGTTTGGAAATCTCTCTCGGTACGGGTAGCTTTCCGTTCAGTTTGAATGACGCGTCGTTTGTGAATCGCTCTTTGCATTTGTAGGCTTACTGAAAGTATCAAAAAAGCCTTTCCTTGTGATTTTAAACATCTCATTGCCTTTGTATCTAAATTAGAATACTCACTTTGCACTCATATCTATGTGACGTTGGTCACTCATTTATAAATTCCCCTCGATTTCGACTGAACTCTATAAACCAACACAATTTCTACATTGGATGCCGCAACTCTTAAAAAGTAGTTAAACAGTAAACGTACAAGTAACGTTTCACAACAACTCTCATGGGAAAGTCACTGAGAGATTTTAGAGACGGTTCGATTTATACCACAACAAAAATATACTATAAATATTAAAGAATAAAAAAAACAACTCTGATATTTCACTTTTAAATACCATACTGTACTGTACATTCAAAATGAACAGGCTATAACAAGCAACATATGTTATAAGCATAATATACAACGATGTTGACCAAGGGCTGTTCTCAGCAATGATGAGATGAGATAAGTTGTTGCCGCAAGTACGTATAACATACGTAAATAAGCTCTCTTAACTTTTAAACCAACTATGACTCTGTGTATTTCAGTATTTGAGACTTGATCAGAAACACCCCCAATGTCTTCCAACATAAGAAGTATGCACTTCGCCCTCTCGTCGGGCCGATCAAGAACATGCGTGGAAACCTCCTCGTCCCCCGCGTCCTCCGCGTTAAGGTTTCGACTGAGAAATCTGTATGGGAAGGACGTCTGGGTGTGCTCAAATCAGAGTAACGATGGTAAAACTGTTGATGATATTCTCGTTATGTACAAAAGCATTTACTTTTATTTTTGCCATTCCTAATTATATGTTTGAAATATCTAAACCAGAAGGCACACTTTATTTAAGAGATTTAGAACAGATATTCGATTCGGAGATTTGACTTATATGCCAATAAATACAATGAACGTGCGTATAAAACGAAACAACCATGTATTTGCCATGGTATCAACTATGTGCAGCGGAGATTTGACTTATGTCAATGAAATACCCCAACGTATAAAACGAAACAAGTATGTAATTTTCCATGGCATCATGTACGTCCACATTTGAGATGCACAGCACTCGTGTTTGATTATTGAAAACGCTTGGAAAAGTAAACGTCTAGCGTTCTAGCGAGTCAATGGATCTTTCAAACTCCTGTTACATGATGATAACCGCTATAGATAGACGTCTTAAAACCAAATCGATATTTGCCTTAATATTAATAATACAATAGATGTACAGTACACACATCAAACTTTATGAAATGGATTCATGAATTTAGACAAACATTTATATCGCTAAACTCTTTTCTTCGAACTTATAGTATCTGCTATTCAACTTGTAAAGAATGAATGCCTTTTAAGGCGTTTTGTCACAACAAAATTCGCTTTACCAAAATTATTGCTGCTGAATGAACAATTACATGTTATGGTTATTTCAATGAAGAACGCATCAAGTGGTATTATCAACAAAATAAACATTCAAAAGTATGCACTTCTTTGTAATCAAACCCTCGTAAGTGGTACAAAGGCTTTTCATGTCAGGGCATATAATTAATGAATGCATGAATTGAATACCTCATAAGTCAACAGAAAAATAATATTTCGTTACAATATGTTTTGTTTTCTCTGTAATGACCCCACATGTTGTTAGACAGTTACATTCGGCTTGTAAACACGTATGCTATTTTAAATTATATTTAGATATTAAAGAAAAAATCGAAGAAACCGACGTCCACCTTATTTATTTTAAGATTCAACTCAAACTTAAAACATCCAAAGCTTTCTTATTTTATGATGAATACCAGATTTTCATTCAAATTGAATTTCAAGATGAAGCAAACCAGGATTGAAATTTTACTTTATTACATATTACCTTTTTCTAAAAATATTTTGTACAATCTTAATTCTAACTTCTATTTCTTAACTCCCTTTGTCATATTCGTTTTTTCTTAATTGCCTTTTTCACATTCTTATTCTTAACTACCTTTTTCGATTTCCTACTTCTGAACTAATTTTTTGACATTCTTATTTCTTAACTTTCCCCTGAACATTCTGAAATCTTAACGTCCCTTTTCACATTCTTGATTTTTTAACTTTTCACTTTCTTATTCCTTAAATAGTTTTAACACATTCTTTTTTAATTGCCTTAACAGTCTTAACATCATTTCTTTCACATTTTTATTTCTTAACTCCCCTTTACACTATTTTTTTTTCTTAACTTTAAAATATTCCAATTCCTTAGATACTCTTTACACATCCTTATTTCTTAACAACATTTTACACATTTCTTTTTCTCAACTACCTTTTTCACTTTCTTTTTCTGAACTAGATTGTTCACATTCTTATTTCTTGCCTTCATTCTTTACATTTTAATTTCTTCACTTTATTTCGCACGTTCTTATTTCTTCGCTACATTTTCACATTTTTATTTCTTAACTACCTTTTTCACATTTTTATTTCTTAACTACATTTTTCACTTTCTTATTTGATAATTACCTTTTTGACATTCTAATTTCTTAACTATCTTCTTCGGTTTAATTTTGTTTGAAACGCTAACAATGCTTAAGATCATTAACAAACGTATATACCGTCACGAATTTTAAAATTAAAATGCTCTTTATTTCATACATTTAGGCCATTCGATGCTGCCTTTTCCTTCAAAGCTGATGTAGTGATGGCGATAAATCTAATACTGAAACCTAAGAAATTGAACGGACATTTGTGAATTGAATTAGAACTTTTTATCGAATATCAAACGACATTAACCAATCAGAAATACAAGTTCGTTAGAACAATTCCTAACTTTCTTTTTGCATATAAACAACTTTTAACCACCTTGTGCATATTATATTTTCACTAGATGTTGCTGACCCAAAGGTGCTTCAAGTTCATGAGGTCGACCTTGACATTCGTCAAAATACGCATGAACACCACACAAACGAGTTTGACATCACCGATTCCCGCGTTTACGATTCCAGGGAGGTCTTGGTCATACGGCGTGGTCAGACGTTTCTTGCACACGTGACTTTTAACCGCGCGTTTGATCCAAACAAAGACGACTTGAAACTAGTCTTCGAATATGGTACGTCCTTCAAGAAACTATTGACAACACCATGGTCATATAAACCAGTTAAAATGTACCAAAATAATGTTATATAAATTAGAAGAAATATAGAAGCTATATTTATCGGTCATAATTGCAGAATAGTTCTCCGGATAAAATATGTCCAAGATATACTTATTTCTATTTTATATGAAGCATGCGAAGTCAATTATTTGACACGGTATAGAAGAAATATATGATTTGGTATCGCTGTCTAACAAATACTGTGACATGGTTTTGTGTGGAATAGTATACATGGTTGGCGATGCTCAAACAAATGGCCGATTTGATGAGCGTCGCACATATCATCATTGAGCTTATCCACTACACTACCAATGACAAGTTGAGAAGTGACTCAAGAACAGTGAATTTAATCACTAGTCTATCAATGACAAGCTTAGGAGTAAAGTCATTTCTAAGATTGTATTGATTGTATTTATAATCTCTCTATTTCCAGGGAAATGTCCCTTAGCATCAAAGGGGACAAGGATTGAACTCATTATGTCGGATAAAGACGTGAGTAACGAATGGGGAGCTTGGATCGAGTCCAGTGAAGACGCGTTGACCTCACTTCAAATATTGACGCCACCAAAATTAGCCATCGGAAAATGGAAGCTAAAAATTGATGTCATCAAGCGTGAGGAGTCAAATAAGACCACGTATAGATACGTGCACAAGGACCCAATCTATATTCTCTTCAATCCTTGGTGCGAAGGTGAGAGAAAGCTAGATTTTAACATCGTTATTTGATCTGATGAGTGTAAATAACTAATACATGGTTTCTGATATCTACAAAATACAATAAGGACCATTTTTTTTGCTATATCCTTTGTCGTTTCTTGTACGATCGACACGGGTTTGTTAATACCCTATTTTTGTGAAGAACAAAATAGCGATAAGTTTCCTTCCAGTTTTATATGAATATACAGGACACGCAATTTATTTGGTTACAGAAAAGAGCTGATCTCTTGAATATCAAAGATATGATTCTAAACCAAGACACTAGTTAAAATATCGACCATAACTCCAGTGGCTATGTGGGGTTTTGCATCTCTTGTTTGTTCCTTTCAATATGATCGTTGGTAACATTCAGGCTGCTTGTTGCAATAGTGTTATAAGTTCACACTTAAATGATGCCCGGAAATGTTACAGACGACAGCGTATATATGCGTGACGAGGGCGGTAAACTGCTTAGGGAGTACATTCTGAACGAGACTGGAAAAATATACGTGGGAAACAAAAAGAAAATATCTCCAAGAATGTGGGTGTTTGGTCAGGTAAGAGTACTCTAATTTCAGGGGAGAGAAAGTAGCTGTACTATTTTAACCTCATTAAAAATTTATTCACCACACATATTGTTTAAAACCGCAAATAATTGTTATTGTCAAGAATTGTATAAAATTGAAAGGCATCAGTTACACTGTTGTAGAAATTTCAAATCTCATGGAATGTTTCAGAATGACGCGACATTGGGAAAGGTTTTCGCTATGGATAAAAATCTGGATTCAAGTTCCTTCCTCAAGAAAGTTCTTTTAAAATAAGCGTTCGAAAGCACACAATACAAGATTCAATTAATGCAAATTTTAGCCTCGGTTTGATCAAAACGTATTGGCCTAAGCTGCAACCCTATACTCGGATCCGTCCGTGTTTGAAATATGCATTTTAAGCAGCGGAATGTCAAGAAAAAATCAGACCGACGACTTATTATATTTCATGGTATCGAGGCAAAAGTACATTATATTTTTCACTTTAAATTGATACAAAATACTACATAAGAATAACTAGCCTTATCTGGTTTGTTATTACAAACAAAGTCAGCATAAGTTATGTGTCCTGTTCCTTCTTGAGCAACCAATTGTTATCAACAGAACATTGTCCTCCTTGGTACTCCGATTACAATGTTTTCTACGGTTCCAGTTTACAGGTGATGTTCTTGATTGTGCACTGTCCCTTCTAGACCAGGCAAAAATCAGAGACCAGGCGAGGAGCAACCCCGTCGTTATCGCAAGAAAACTGTCAGCTCTTGTAAGTTTCCTGTGGTTTCGAAGCAAATGATCATGTTTTATTTGCATTAACTGCCACTAAACATGGCTGTCAATTTCATTAATTGCAAACCCTAAAACCATCATCGGACAAAAAATAGCCCTTCAACATGAAATGGATAACCATAATCGACCATAAAATCGAAAAAAACGTGTTTTTTCGCAATAGTTATCAAAAATAACATTCATGTTTATGTGTAAGTTTTATGTATTTTATTTTTAAACTGAACAATGTTTTTGATTATTCATGGCAACGATTTTGATACACGATTTTATGTACGCGTGTATTATTGTTGTTAATTTAACTAATAAAGTTCGAAGAAAAATTCATTTGGGTTATTATATTCGATTATTGTCGATGCTGGGTGAACATCGATGGCGACATTGACGATTATTCGATTACATTCGATCAACACTTCTTCCCACATATTACATAATACTATGCTTCATGTATCTCGAAGGTGAATTCCTCCAATGGCAACGGTGTGTTAATGGGCAACTGGGATGGGGACTATACAGGCGGCACTTCGCCGCTGGAGTGGACAGGGAGTTGCGCCATCCTTGAACAGTACTTCCGCACCAAGGAGCCCGTCCGCTACGGACAGTGCTGGGTTTTCTCCGGAGTCCTTACTTCCGGTAATCTGACCTATGATTTAGTGATGGAAGAGTAAGTACACCTTCCTTCCTTAAACCCTATACCAACCAAACCAGCCATGTCGAATTTTGAGCAGAAACAACATGTCAATAAAACACTATAGTGATTAGATTGAGTTGAGAACCAAGTTTCGTCCTCAAACGGCCGATCCTAGACACGCTCCTGATGACTTATATCAACATTAAGTGACTCTGACAACAAGTGATGAACATAAATATTTCTGACATTTAAGGCAAATGAAGTTACGGTGATAGTGTTCTTCGGAAAAAGAGCTAATTTTTCCGGCATAACTAACATTGTGAATTAAATCCTGTATATGCAAACGTCAAAACTTACAATTCTTTTATTTCCCTGTAGTTTGCCGAGCCTTTGGTACCGGTGCGGAGTGTTACGAACTTCTTGGCTGTGCATTCAAACGTCAATATTAACAATTCATTTCTTTTTCCTGCAGTTTGTCGTGCCTTGGTTAATCCGGCGTGGAGTATAACCACCTGCTCGTTTGTGCTTGCAAACGTCAATGTTAACTTTAATCTATTTCTTTCCCTTGGAATTTGTCGAGCAATGTGCATTAGGGCGTGGAGCATAACCAACTGATTCTTCGGCACACATTACAATGCTAACAATTCATTTTTTTCCCGCAGTTTGCCGAGCCTTGGGTATACCGGCGCGGAGTGTAACCAACTTTTCGTCAGCACACGACACCGACGGGAGCATCTCCATCGACACACATTTTAACACCGATGGTGAACCACTCGAAAAATACAACAAAGACTCAGTCTGGTAGGTATGAAAACCCTAAGTGGACACCCTAATGATCACTGCTCCAAATCTCGGTGTTTAAGATGATTCGGATGGGTGTGTATGTGGGGTTTCCTAATAATTAAGAATGTGAGACCTTACGTATCACTAGAAAATACATTTTGTCCGGGATCTATCATCAGATGATCAAATAGTCTATCCGAATTAAACTAATACCGCTCCAGGTACTAAATTGGAGGAGTGACAGCTCTATAGTTATCAATGGATAAATATGAGTAATCGTATCGTTCTGGATTAAGATACTAAATTGTTCAAGAAAAGTAACAGTCCTATCGTCCCCAGTGGTTGAAATATATACCTAATGGTGTCATTGTTGGGATAATTAGAACTATTGTCCTCATTGAAGGATGTATCATACCTGTTGTCCTAACTGTTGGACATATCAGATCTGATGTCCTTTTTTGTAGGAATACCAGACCTATTGACCGCATCGGTGGAAATATCAGACTTATTTTAACTTCTGGTAGAACTATCAGACCTATTGCCCCCATTTGTGGATAAATCAGACCTATTATTTTATACATTGGTAGAAATATGATACCTATTTTCCTCATTGTTGGATATTTAAGTGCTATTGTCCCCATTGGAAGAAATATCAGTACTATGGTTTCCTTATGTAAGTCATATCGTCCTCTTGGAAAGAAATATCAGTCCTATAGATCACATATAACCCATTTGAAGAAATGGCAGTCCTGTCGTCCACATTAGATAATATATCAGAAAAATAGTTATTTATGTTTTTTGCAGTCTTAAAACAAAGGTTCATTTCTGTTTATCAGTTACAGTTTATTCATTGTCCTTATTTAACCATTGTTCATGTTATTCATGCCTTTTGTCGTTTGCTTTTAAAACATTATGTCGCCTTTAGCTTTTTTGAGAATATTGTTCTTTTATTGATGGTGGTTTGCTTAAATGTCGTCCATCCATTATTTTGTTTACGAACATATGGTCCTGGCAGTTGCTCATTTATATATTCAACTGTTGACTTACTATGTAACAGGAACTTTCACGTCTGGAATGACGTGTGGATGGCCCGTCCAGACCTCCCGGTCGGATATGGCGGCTGGCAAGCTGTCGATGCCACACCACAGGAAGCCAGTGATGGTGAGATAATCATATATTTGCAAAGTTTTTAAATATAAATAAATTAATTGTGAAAAAAAGATATAATTCCTTGTTGTGTTAAAAATACCATTGCTATTTGTAACAATAATTCTATCATTTACACCTTCAGGTAATATTTGAATTCGTAAATGACGTTGCTTACTTTTAACAATAACGTAACACAGAATCCTTCTGGTAAGCACGCTTTTGCCATAAATATATTGACCCTGCTTTGACACTTTCTTTATTTACAATCTGAATGAACAGTTCAAATGTGGCTTACTTTCGTATTATAATAAATGTAACGAAGCGTTCTCACCCATTTTACTTACAAACATGTGAAGTCATGTTCCAATCTAACATTCGTTATCATAAACCCATGTGATGCGTTTAGTAAACATGTTTGCTGCAAACATTTGCTGCAAACATTTGCTGGTTTGTTCCCCGCTTGCAGTGTATGCGCTTTAGGGCAACAGGAATACAAAACAATACAGTATGCAAACGATAGGTAAATGCTCGCCTTACTGAACGCATTACAGGTGTGTACTGTATGGGTCCAACGTCGCTGCGCGCGATCCGGGAAGGAAAAGTGAGTCTGCAGTACGACGGACCGTTCTTGTTTTCGGAAGTCAATGCGGACGAGGTCTACTGGATGGTCGAAGAGGATGGATCCATGGACAAACGCATGTTTCAGAATAGGTGGGAAAGGGATACATTGATATATTTGTTTATGTGTTGTTGTCATATTGATACACTAGAGAGTCTGTGAAATACTATGTCTACGGGTACGTGGTACTTCTTTTCGTGCTCTATGTCATGTGTATAATGTACGAGTTTAGAATAAATGTTTGATAGCACGAATACAATTATTAGTGCGATTCATACGGTGTTGTTAGGGCTACCGTGTCTTCATCCTTTCGCGAATGGTCTAATGTCGAAGTGACGATGGCAAAGATACGAAAGTACACGGAGGCGTAAGAGCGAGGAGCGATGGTTGAGTGGCGAAGACAAATAGGCGAAACGCAAAAGTACGGAAGTCCTACTGCCAAGGAGCAAAGGGTCAAAGAGCGAAGTTATCTTCGCCGCTTTGCCTTCATACTTTCGTACTGTCGCGTATTCGCCATAATGTCTTCGAATCTTCGCCTTTTCCGTTCACCTGCGTTCTCTCTTACGTTCACTGTCTTCGCCGTTGTCCGGTTCGCGTCTTTGCATATTCGTATAGTATTACCTACACATACAGATTCACAAACAAGCTAACTTTCGACTATTTGTAAGTGTACACTTGGTTCATATGAACATACACATGTAGGAAATTCGTAGTAAATTAATCCATCGAAACGTAATTTGCCTGGTTGGTGTTTTATCAGCCCTATGCTTAAATCTGCACTATATACACACTCCCATGCCCATAACCGTAATACAATAGGGTACGTAGGTTGTTTTTAGGTAAAATTATGTCTGAATGTAATTTTCGAAATAGCGCCCTTCTATGCGATCAACGTTTACTAGAGCGCTCCTAAACAAACATATACATTTAAACGTATTATCGAACTAAGAAACTACCAGTTCCAGTGAACAAGGAAAAAGGCATTATGCTTGCATTTTTCCTTTAGCGTTGGAAAGCATATACACACAAACAGTGTGACCGACCTTAGCAACACGACACACTCATCAAAACGTCTATAAACATTATGTAGCGAGGATATAATGCTTGCATTCGTCTCTATTCCAGTGTTGAAAAGGCTAAAATTACCGACCGAGACGCGCGACATAAGGTATAGTATTGTGAAGCGTCCGGGAGAGAATAATTGTAACGCCTTGCTTTGTCATTTATTCCAGTGTTGACAAGAACATCAGCGCATAAAAGTGACCTGTCTTGGCAACACGCAACAGTAATCTTAAGATCTGACATGGTGCAGTGACCGTGAATATAAAACATTTATAATAATTTAGTTTGTCATTTATTCCAGTGTTGACAAGAACATCAGCACAAAAAGTGACCTGTCTTGGCAACACGCAACAATAATCTTAAGATCTTATATGGTGCAGTGACCGTTAATATATAATAATTATAATGATTTACTTTCGTCATTGTTACAGTGTTGGTAAGCATATCAGCACAAAGAGTGTGCCCGGTACAGGCAACGCGACGCGATCGTCTAGAAATTGTGTAGCGATGTGGAGAGGGAAGATGTCACCGACCAGTACAAGTTTCAGGAAGGTAAAAACAAACACTTGCTATGTAGTGATGTTTAATCCAACTGGATGTAATTTTCGAATTAAATGAGGTTGTCATGCAGAACTTAAGGATTTGCGCGGACTGTTTCTGCTTGATTTAATTTTGTAAAGCAAGGTATTTTTAAAATCAAAATTGCAAATGCAATAAAGTTGCCGTTTTGCACGTGCAGGCTCGGAAGAGGAGCGAGCGGCTGTAAGGGAGGCAAACCTCCACTCCACCGTGGAGGGCATCTATGAAACCGCGGACGAGGTAAGACCGTCGCCGCAACTTCTTATCCGGTGCAACACAATTAAACGTGCACGACATACAAATGACATTCATATGACCTGTCGTTGGTTAGAGTTATATTTGAGGCATGATTGCATGAATTGACACTACTCAATGAAGGACTCCCGTACTGGTATCAACCCTGATTTATATGTAACCTCAAATGAGTGTCTTTAAAATACACTTAGAATCGATATGTTTATGCTATAAATTGTTTATACATAGACAAATATTCTAAGATGCCAGGTTATGTTATTTTAACAACAAAGAAACGTTTTTGTTTCACGAACGTTCTATGTAGGATGTGGAGTTTCAACTTTGCTATGACATTGACACCTTTGTTGGCGAAGAAATCAAGGTGACCTTGACCGCGCAGAACAACAGCGCCACTAAGCGGACCGTAATGGGCACCCTGGTCCTTGGCACCGCCTATTATACGGGCGTCTTTCACAAGGAGCTGTTGAAACAAAAAGTGGATGTGGTCCTGGAGCCCAACAAAGGTGATTAGAAACATAAGTGTATTAATTGTTTATCCCACAAAAGAATGGTCAATATGCGTTTCTGTATTACCAATCATAATCATAAAAAAGCAAAGTGTATGGTTTTTACAAAATCTAATTACAAATAACTACACACAAAAAAAATCAATTTGTTTTATTAACAAACTTAAAGGCAAATTCGTGTACGGTAATTTTTCCTCTGGTATGCTAACTTGTAGAAACGCAGATAAATGAGCTATAGCCTGTGGAAATTGGGCACCCGACCATGTTCGTCAATACGTATTAACTATCGTAA
This sequence comes from Mya arenaria, assembly GCF_026914265.1. Classification (NCBI taxonomy): domain Eukaryota; kingdom Metazoa; phylum Mollusca; class Bivalvia; order Myida; family Myidae; genus Mya; species Mya arenaria. The sequence goes on from NC_069129.1 coordinate 45,334,329, forward strand.
TAAATTATTTTTGAGCTGCATACAAATTCACGTGTTTACTACCACTAACAGAAACTGTTCATGACAGAAAATATTTACTGTGGTTGACAAATACAAATTTTCTCAATCGTCATTCAAAAATAAAAGTTTTTCTTCGTGAATAAACTTTATTATGCACGGTACTTCTTTATTCAGAAAAAGAGCTAGAGTTCAAAGTCGACGCCGGAATTTACCTTGACAACCTCGTTGACCACTGTATAATCACCATTTCGTGCTTCTGTTTCGTCAAGGAGACCAGACAGCACTATATCGACCGGGACGAGCTCAGGCTCAGGAAACCTACCCTCACTATTAAGGTCAAAAGTCTTCTTTTATTTAACTGACATTTCATTTTATTTCAGGCATTTATTTTACCTGTGTATGTATAAGCTTGACATTTTACACTGTACACTATGACCGATCGTCATATATATTTGCATAAGATAAGAAATGTTAACAATGGTCATCGGTCGTTTTAAGTATCACGCAGGAGGAGTTTAAAGTATGAAAATTAAACAAATGTGATTCAAGAATTTCTCGAACAGTTTCGTTCATAAAATTGATGTAGCTGTATGCTGTTCGTTTCCAATATAAACGTTTGTTAAATACAGCGTTACCTCTCAGGCGATATCCATGGGCATTAAGTATTAAAAATCGAACTAATTAAAACTCCTCGGCCATAATCTAACAAATATGGCCTCGGAAATAAAACGAGTCTTAAGAAATAGTTCACCATAACCGCGCTAATATTTATCAAGTGTCGTATGTGTTTTCAACCGTCAAGTGATATATAAAATGATTAAGGGCGGAGAATATGATATGATACCAGTCCTTAAAAAAAAATCAGTGTTGATTTCGTTTATTGAACTATATAATTGTAAACATAGTTAACGTTATCGAATGGGTCTACCTAACGTAATGATAAATGAATTAATCGCCGTTGGCCTCATTACATGGGTGTATAGCTTGAAACCTATTTACGAGATTTATCCGGAATCTTGCCGGAAATGGCCGAGTTGGAACAATTAAAGCAAACATGTCGATGTGGTCTGTTTGTGGCTTGCCTAAGAAGTCATGGTATTGTGCCCCATTAGGGTCACTTTGACATCGCTCAAAACAGACATCAGCAGACATGAGCAGACAATGTTGTAAAGCCTTTATAAGTTGTCAAAAGGTATTTTGGCTAGTGTGCACATTTAAATGGTTTTATTGGTTGATAATGATTATTGGATACATATTGGCAATTCAAGAAATAGTTTGGTTAAATTTGACCAAACCAAAGAATTTACCTGTTTTTTTACAAATGACTGAGGTTGTTATGACCCAAAACATGAACTCGGGCTATGTTCATATCGGCTTATATAGTATAATTGTTATAACTGTCTTTACAGCTGACCACCCATTACATAGAAACTTCCTGTACATGTACAATATCAATATGGTCTTACATAGGCACCCGTGTCTGCTGACAATGGGCAGAGTTTCAAGGTAGATGTATCGTTTGAGAACAAGCTTCCAGTTCCGCTCACCAGATGCGAGCTGCGCGTGGAGGGACCGGGGCTGCAGAAACCCGTCATATATAGACAAGCATAAGTCGGAAATGTTTATAAAAACACTTGTTCGTAAAATATAATATTATTGTATTACCCAGTCTAAAGTCTTATCCACTAATGTGACGCATCCGATTTAATGTACACTTTTTTCGTGTTATTGGCTCATGCGGTTTTCGGAGAAAACATGTCAGTATTAGAGAATAGTTGAAAATCAAACCAGTTTCTAAAACTACATTATTATTCCAGGGACGTGAATGCCAAAGGAACGTTTATCGCGACGTTTCAAATGACGCCGGTAAAGAGTGGCAAACGTGATGTTGTCGTCTATTTCAACAGCCGTCAAATCTCTGGCGTCACCGCATGCCACTCCATCCAAGTGAAATAGCTGTGCTGCTATTTATTTTGAACATTTTAAATAAGTTCAATGAAACATCGGTGATCACCTTATTCATTATTTTCATGATTATTATTTGTTGAAATTTTCTTACTTTTTTAATAATTGTGTGAAACCCTTTTGTATAATTGTGTAAGAACAACTTAAATGCTTTGATCGTATTGTGAACAAATAAACTTTTTATATTGACCATGCCAACTTGTCATGCCTGGTATGTATGGTAATGCCGTACTGTGTACCGAGCTTTAGTAGTATTCTGTGTAGTATCTGATGCGCTTATCACAATGTTGCATATGTCTTCAAGATATACATGTAAACACGATTCTTGAACATTTTGTATTGTTAGTGTAATTTGAAACTTACACATATTTAATTTCACATTCTTATAGATATTTGTGTGTTTAAGCAGAATAATTATATCAAAAATAAATCTTACAACAATACGTGTTAATTTTGTGTTCTACAGAGTGGTTCGTACTGGTATAACTCAATATTACGCCCCAAAAATGAATGGCGCAACTCAATTGCTCCAGGACTGGTCACGCGTTGACCCCATATTGTTCAGTATTGGGTCACTAATCTTTATCGTACCAAAATAATGTCTAAGTTCCGATTCCAATGTATAAATAAAGCATTTCCCAGCTATTGTTGGCGTCTGGTTAATGTTAACAGGTTGATATGGTTTCCATTGCCCCGTATACCCATATCGGGTCAACAACTAACCCCGTGACTTATGTATGCCCGTATGTGTGAATGCGTGTATACACGTATGCACGTATGCGTATATGCACGTATGCACGTATTCACGTATTCACGTATGTACCTATGTACGTATGCACGTATGCACGTATGTACGTATGCTTGTTTGCTTGTTTGCATGTATGCAAGAATGCATGTTTGTATGCACGTATGCATGTTTGCAAGAATGCATGTTTGTATGCACGTATGCATGTTTGCACTTATGCATGTTTGCACGAATGCATGTTTGCACGAATGCACGTATGCATGTTGCACGTATGCATGTTTGCACGTATGCACGCATGCACGCATGTACGCTTGTACGCTTGAACGCATGTACGCATGTACGCATGTACGCATGTACGCATGTACGCATGTACGTATGTACGTATGTACGCATGTACGCATGTACGCATGTACGAATGTACGCATGTACGTATGTACGCATGTACGCATGTACGTATGTACGAATGTACGCATGTACGTATGTACGTATGTACGTATGTATGTATGTACGTATGTACGTATGTACGTATGTACGCATGTACGTATGTACGAATGTACGTATGTACGTATGTACGTACATGTACGTATGTACGTATGTACGTATGTACGTATGTACGTATGTACGTACGTACGTATGTACGTATGTACGTATGTACGTATGTACGTATGTATGTATGTATGTACGTACGTACGTATGTATGTACGTATGTACGTACGTATGTATGTATGTATGTATGTATGTATGTACGTATGTATGTATGTATGTATGTATGTACGTATGTATGTACGTATGTACGTATGTATGTACGTATGTACGTATGTATGTATGTATGTATGTATGTATGTATGTATGTATGTACGTATGTATGTACGTATGTATGTATGTATGGATGCATTGTATGTATGTATGTATGGATGCATTGTATGCATGTATGTATGTATGTATGTATGTATGTATGTATGTATGTATGTATGTATGTATGTATGTATGTATGTATGTATGTATGGATGTATGTATGTATGTATGTATGTATGTATGTATGTATGTATGTATGTATGTATGTATGTATGTATGTATGTATGTATGTATGTATGAAATGTGTTTGAAATGTGTTTGAAATTGATTTGAAAAAAAAACATAATTTAAAAAAAATAAATAATTTGAACGACTTTTATTGAACAAAATGAGATCATTTCATAAACAATATTAATGATTCTCTGACACTCAATTTGGTATTTGTTACTATTTTACCTCATTTGCAATGTATATTGGTATGTGTAAATACACGGTCACCGTGTTTGACTTGACTTTAACTTGAGTTCCATGCGATATTCTTGTGATTAATTTTCAATTATGTGAAAACAAAATCCAATTCAGTGTAGCAGATCAGTCCCAGGGAAAAAGTAACCATAGATTATCATGTTTTATCAAGAAGTGGTAAAACGTCTGAATAAATTCACAAACTAAGGCGGCAATTTACAGCTCCTGACATTCTATCATAATATGGACATTATTTGAAAACCTAGGTTGTGTAAACAACTTAAAAATGTTACATTGTATCTAATCATGCGTCTGCGGTGTATCTCTGCCGTGCTCTGTTAATCACATCTATCAAATTGATTTGAATGCGAATGCTTCAGATGTTTGCTGGGATGATTTACTTGCCAAATGTTAGACAAATAAGATAGAAGATAGATGTAATATTTACTGCTTGTTTGGCTACATAGCAGTTAAACACCTAATAGCTGGCTAATAAGTTTAAGAAAACAACGGCCAAAGAGAACGACCGAGGTGAGTTCAACCAATTAGTTGAATTACAGGACAAAACAATTTAAATACAAATTGAACTGATCAACAAACAAGTTTTCTCCAGTAATAAAAATAAAAGTATGAATGATTTAACAGTGCTGATAATAACTTCAATATTGCACGAGCGTTTAATTAGAATATGATTGCTAAATATAGCGTAATACAACTTTTCACTACGAAACACATGTTGCGTTATTATGTGATGTAGAGACCTAACGTATGAGTCCAGGAACCCACCTTTTGAATAAATATAGTTGAATTTAGACTTCAAATGAGTACAGATAGATAACTGAAATAAACGCTGTCAATCTTATCTTTACGTAAGAAACAGTGCCAAGCAATCACGTATTTTTTGTAAAATATAACTATAAAACGTATCATGTAAAACTTCAAAAGAAATAATAAAACATGGCGTAAACGCAATGTCTAAGAAGATCTTTACACCACACCTTCAACTTAGAATTTTGTTCAACTCAAATAATTAATATACTTATAAAATAAGGGCCAGGGCCGTAGACATGATATGTTCGAGGAAACGGCCAATGAGAACATTCAAAAGAAGGTCACCTCTATCACTTGTCAATCTAGCACCGCAAGTGTTTGTTATTTGTAAAATTTAAAATAGTAAAATTTAAAATAGTAAATATTTAAAATAACAGGCTTGATAAATAAAAGTTATTTTATTATTGACACCAGTACTTTTGTCAACCCTGGAAACGAAACAGCGATTCCTTAAGCTATATACTTAAATCACAATCTAGCTCAACTAATTTAATATACCTACAGTCAAAACTCGCCATGTGGAACTCGGTTATCTCAAAGTTCTGGTTATGTCAACTTTCGTTTGAATGTGTTGGGTTAAGTTAACTATGCTTTGTATTTCATCTATATAAAATTTTCGTTATCTCGAATTTGCCGTGGTCCAGACGCACACAATCTAGCATATAAAACAAATCCGAATCCGATAAAATTTCAAAGACTAGCAAACTTTTGACAAATCTTGGTACTAAGACCAAATAGTCAAGAAAGAGTGCAAACTTTAGTTAGATTTAAACCAGACAACTGTGTGACATGTAAAATCAATCAGATGACTATCGATATATATAAGGATTACAATCAAGACAAATGTAACATCACAGGGGCTGTTTAAGACATACATAGTGCTTTCCGGAGAGGACTCAAACAGGTCACAGCTGGATAGAGTTGAAAGTGATGTGTTATACATCGATGTTAATTAACGGGCCTAATCAAAGCAAGTTCTTGGTTAATATTGTGCTTTCGATTGGATGCATATCCAAAGTGTACTGTTAAGAGTACGAGAATAACGTTCGATTTATAGTTGATGTATGTATTCAATGGAAATAATCTATGAAACTATATAACTTAAAAGTATATGAACAAAATGAAACCGTATGTGTACGTGTAGTGTGACGTTTCTACACACAAGGGGTGTTGCACACACTAACACATCTTCAAATTAGATTTTATTAATAACTTGAACGTTCTGAAATACGCTTACTTATAACAGGTGACATTCAATTGATTATTTGTATTCTCTCAACTTTGTTTTATTTTAACTTAAGTACTGGCTTCAATTCAGTTTACAAACATGTGTTGAAAATTATTGAAAATATGAGACAACCTATACACAATGATCTTTAATAAAACAGGGGTGGTATTCAATATTGGTATTTCATGAATACAAGATCAACTTAGCCAATCGGATTGCGTGGTACAAATAACGGACCAATCCCATGAATGAAGTTTGTGATGTATGATCATAAGATTGACTTAAGTTGCATATTGAATACAGTTTCTGGCCGATGACAATGTAAACAAGTTTTATCAAACTCAATGGAGCTGTAATCTGAAACATGTACAGATACGTGTCTGTCTCACTTGTTGACATTTGTTTTTCAATCTTTACCTAAATATCCACAAAAAAGTCATGAACGCGTTACCGTGTGAGCATTGTCTCTAATGTAATTGATTTCACATAACCGATACTGTTTCTGTTGAATCGGACAAAAATAAAACTTGATAAATTCTAAAAGAGATATGTAATGCCCTTACTATCCAACAGGAAAAAAAAGAAACACGACATAACCATATGTTAACTTTTACTGGCATCAATCAGTTGCCTCTGTTCTTTTCATTCTCTTGCCTTCAATAAAAAGGCAATGAATGTTTGATTTGAAGCCTTCATGAGAAATAAGGTAATTATCGATAGAAGATTTACGCTCCCAGATTTTAGTCTTAACTGAGTTCCATAAATGGATATGCGATGTTTTCCTTTGGATTAAAGTGCTTTGTTTCGTATTGTCAATTTGTCAATGCCGTTACAGTCGTGTAATCGGTCGCATTAGGCAGAATTTATTGCAAAGAGCAAATTGATATTACAGATACATCATTATATGAATTTCAATAACTATGGATAAACCGTTGAAAGTTCCAGACACATCATTCATTAAAGACATCTTTATTCATTATTAACAGAAAAAAACATATTTCATTCGTCTATTGCTTCTTGGTGTGCACTTTCAAGCAAGTATTTCCGAAGACATATCTTATACAAAACGAACAAACAAACGTTCTTCATAATAGAATGACAGTGAGTTATGAAAGGTAAAGCAATAACGAAAACGTATCTAGAGCTATGTATTTAATTTACTGACTTAACTGACTGGGAAACGGTTAACGATGTGTATTACATTTGAAAAAAGAAACACGCCTTAATTACTATACTGAGTCGGTTTCGATCTATTATTTTGACAACTGTCTCACTTTAAAACAGTTATGAAAATAATTCGATCGGCAACACGCTAGCGAAAGTAGAATGATATGTATCAAACCATTTCCCAATCAAATAAATACCCGCGCTGTTTTCCTTTTTTCAAACGGTACATATTTGATAGCGACATAACGGCTTGAAATTGATATAATGTTTGCATATAGAAACTTTAAAATTAAACAAATATTTACTGATGTTCAAAAATATTTACTATTCCGACATAGTATCATTTTTGAAGGACATTACATGAAAACAAATACTGTTGATGGCATCTTTTCCTTTAAACTTTGATTTTTCGCAGATGCTATTCGATATAACTAAATATTGGTTATATTAGTGATTAACTTAATTTTCGACATGTAACGCTTGTCGTGCCTTCCATATTTAAGAAGAACAAATAAAGCGGCTTAGTTCAAATGATGTCTGAAAAGATTGATTCTTTTAATTTGATTGAACTTTTTGACTTCAACAAAATAAATCAACTGCAGCTATTCCATGATTAAACAAATAAGACAAAAATTATACAACAGGTTCTAAGACTGTCTTGCAAAAGTGAGGTAGACGGGATGCAGCTGGCTGTTGCTATGGACGACATGAAACCACCGCGGCAACCAACAGATTGTCGAGCAATCAGTTTTGGAGCTCAAATCAGGGACCTGGGATCATCTCTAACCACAGTGCGGCAGTTAAGATAGAGAGTACATTGCGTATGGATTATGATGTGCATGTAGTACTTTTATCAGGGTAGTTTGACGCTTAATGCCTCTTAACAGTTTGTTTTCGACTTTTTGGCTTTTACTTGTAGTTTGCATTCTATTATTAAATTGGTGTCTCGTAAACTCAAAATATTATTTTGATCGAGTTTGAATTGATTTGTGGCTCAAAGAGATATACGAGGTGAAATGATTAAACTGTGTTGCCAGCATGTTTCATTTTACTTTTGTAAAGTATGAATGTCACGTCTATCTAACATATCAACCATACCAACTGCGATCACTTTATGTATCATACATGTTCAGCCATTTACTTTGCATTTACGAAGTCAGAAAGTGCCCTTTCATACGTATGATATTGTTTTGGTTTGGTGTCCCGATACATCAAATGTGAACACGGATACTTTTAATGGAGCTAATAGAGACCAGCTTATGTTGGTCGAATGCTTTTAAACATACTGAGGAGGATAAATAATATCAAAATATTTCAATTTGAATGCAAGAACAGAACGAGTGCATCTCGTCATCATTACTTTATGATTGTCTTTATTTACACATATGTTTTGAATCGTTGATCTTTCCACTATAAATGTATAAAAGTAAACTATAAGGGAAATGCTGAATCATTTTCCAAAGAATTTAAAAAAAAAAAAAAAAAAAAAATATTATGTGTAGTGTTCCGCTAGAAATTCTTCAAACGCTCTCATACACATTGAATAGTCTAAACGTAACCTCAACATTCTTGAATGATATACACATGACAGATGGCAACACCAGATGGGTTTCATTTTTGCGACTTCTTTTCAACATAACCACAAACTGTGGTAAACTCGCTTAAATTTATAGAAACAAAACCGAAACATTAAATGAAATGAAACAGGCCAAGAATCTTTAATTTTAATATGCTTCTACAAATATTGCTTTAGGCCACTGAGTACTTATTTGAAAGTGCTTTTCATATCCATCCGTTGAAATTACTTCTTATAAACTTTCAGTTGTTTCGTTACAGAATAGCGTTGCACTACGGTCTATATAAATGCGATGAGCGGCAAATTGGATTGTTCTGTGAATGTCATGTTCTGACAAAGAAATATCGTAGACGAAAAGGTCACAAAACCTGACCCACAATTAAGGAACCATGTGGACTCTGATTACTTGCGTGTACTAATGCAGCGTTTTAAGGTTACTACACAGTGTTTAAGGCAAACATGACATTGTAGATTTTTTTACGTATGATAAATCACTACCTCGTAAATTTGGTTGACTGACCGTTCCAAGGAATATATCCCAGTTCAGATATTGGTAAAGCTTTGTTGCGTGGGTTGTCTGTTTGTGGTTCATATTATTTGAACATTTGGCATTGAACTTATCTCATGATAAAAAAATATGCCGTTTCCAATTATTTTAAAGGGACGGACTATGTCGAATGCTTTTCTAGCCAGAGTAGAACAAATTCAAAGCGATTCTTATAGTACAACTAAGATACTGAACGTTTGCACCAAAGGGGGAACGTATATACATGTTTAATACAATGCATGTCACAGGCTTACAGTAATTTAATTTTAAAACGTTTAGCTAATTACAATAAGCAATACAATTATGCTGGAATATACCTTTGCCACAAGCGATTGATAACCCAAATGGAACGTAATATGACTTTGGCTAGTGGTTTTGTCACTGTAGTTTGATTCCACTATCACTATTGTCTATATCAATGTTGATCATTTTCTTAAATAGTAAAACAAGTTAAAACCCGGTCAGGTAATGGGTAATCATTGACGATCTTGATTATTCAAGATTCGGTAACACAATTCACAATGACGGCATCAAAGAAAACTTCACTTTTTTCAATACAGAAATTTTGTAAAGAATATTTGAGATTTTAAAGCACGTTTAAAGTTTCTGTAATATTTGAAGTAATCTATAATCAACATTGAATCGTGCTAATTCATTTGTGTTTATGTCATCATTCCTATCTTCGACTAAGTGGTTAAAATTATAATAGCATTATGGTAACTGACAGGTGTCAATTAAAAATTCAGTCAATAGCTTTCTTATATTTTTATGATGGCTCGAAAACTTGAATAGTAATCAACTTGTCCTGCCTTATGTTAATCACATATCGTTTTTGGTTCTTTCAAAGTTAAAAAAGACTACCACCTATGGTAACCGTTTTGTAGTAACTGTCCATTAAGGGAATTAAATAGCTTGATTGCATTGATACGGGCTTGAAGCCCTCTTACGGTTTGTACGTATTTGCAAAGGACTACTTCTTTTTGCCGGAGTGATAGGTATGAACAAATTTGGGCACCACTGAACCATGAAAATGAGAACCAGAAAAGCTTGTCATACATTGTTCATATAAAGCGCTTGCACGCCGGCACGCAAATTGTACATGTTTTGAGCGGGATTTGACCTCCGTAAACCAATGAAAATTCATTACGGAAACACCCGAGGTAAATGTACTTTTTAGATCGGAACTTCCATATATGGATATGAGTCAAAAATAGTACTTTATTTAATAGGAAAGCATGTTTTACTTATACGCAATACAGTATGAAGCAAAAAATGTCTTTGAAGCAGTTATTACATCCGACAAAATCACTAAGTATCACTGAAACTAAATGCTTATGGAATCAAACTTGAATATATTTATCGCATTTCACGCTACAATGAACTTGATGAAGATTTCAAGCGAGCATTGGACGCCATTTTGTTTATAGGGAATAACAACTACAACAAATGAAGCCGTAACAAATCCTACTCCCAGTTTGGAAGAAGAGCAAATAAGTCTGATTTAATTATTAAGGTGAGTTTATCTGAGATGCATGTTTTTATTTTTGTATTGAATTACATATTTTGAAAACTGTTTATCTAGAAACTTCACGTTTTATCCATCTTCGCGTTCCAATCAAGGTACGGGGTTTCCCAGATTTAAGGAGATTTCGTACCAGTAACCACTAAACTATCGTATCAGGAGCATTCACCGATTTCGTACTTTCCGCGAAAAGTGCACTTTCCTCTACTAGTCATACCGGTTCGTTATTGAATGGTTACGAATTCTCCGACATCCGTTTCCAATACGCTTCTAACACAATGTAAATATTGCCATTTCTACTTTTATTTCACAGGGTTTTCTCATTTTTTATTTGTTCGCATCAGATTAAACGGTTAAGTTTCGTTTTTACAACGATTTTTGGGACAATATCCTGCAAAACAAGATATTATAGTAGTTGAAATAATTTGTTGATGTTTAGCAGACAGCTGCAGCCATTTTGAATATTCTAAACGATTTGCATTATGACCCATAACACACAAAAACAAACCAGAAACGTTACTTTCTGTACTTTCTAAATACGTGAGTCATAATGCTGTTCTTTTTTAAGATTGAACGTATTACTGAAATTACTGAATGGAATAAATGAACAGTGATTGCGCTAGTCTTATTGCTGTATTGTTTTTAATTGACAGGTAAACATTGAAAATTGTGAAAGAGAAAGAGAAAATATTCAGCGTTCATTTAGTCATTAAGACGTAATTTCATACATCTATGTCGTATTTATTAAATACTCATGTGTCTTTTTGTTCTTATATATATAAACAATTTATGCACTAGTCAATTGTACCCCCCCCAACATAATTTAGTGTAATGCCCCCACCCTCATGGTCTAGGGGTATACCGGGGATAGCCGGGGAAAAGGGCCGTGTTTCTATCTTTCAGGTGGCCCGGATGAATACGGTGGTTTTGTCTTCGCGGGGAATGGGCCTTACCAAGAGTCCCTGGGGTGTGGGAGCATTTGGCAGGGATTTTACCATTTGTTCGTTCCCGCAGGGCGGGGATTTTAGCCGGGGTTGGCTTGACCGAAAGTCAAAGTCCCCGCTATTCCCAGGACCTGGGGGTCCGTTGTTACAATTGACTGGTGCATTAACGCCAGCTTCACCAACCCAACTGGAAGCCTTTAGTGAATGTCCTTATGAAAATCAGATTTTTAGTAATTACATCAATCAGGTATAGTGCACATTTTTAGTAATCCAATTCCTTAATAACTTAATATTATTTTTTTATTGTTTGCAAAAGTTTGGAGATGGGGATGATGACAGACCAGCCAGCCGAACTTAAATTGGAGTAGACACCATGCGGTAATTTATTAGTATTTCACAATCACTTTATGAAAATGTATCCAAACAGTAGCGGGTTTGAATCTTTTATGTTTATCTTTTCTGTTTGTTTCATTCCTAAATAACATTGTGTCATGCTGGTTGTAAATTATTTCTGGTCACGGCCATGAGATTATATCATTTTCTAATAAAACAACAACCTCTGCGTGTTTGTCAATTTTGTGAAACTACTTTGTGTGCTCTTTTATAAATTGCAGGTTTTTGAGTTATCCCTCATTACTTCTTACGGTAATACATTTCAACATTCTGTAAAAGCACAAATGTATTGGTTCTTTTTGTATAGCCACCTGGTTGCTGAAGCTCTAGAGGACCTTTATGGACAAAAAATTATGTTCAAGATAGTTCTGTCTGTAATTCCATACCACCTCCAGAGAATGGAAAATGTCTTCAAATAAGAAGAGATTCTAAGCAAGTGCATTTCTGACTCCTCCAAAATGCTTCGTTGTAGTCAATTACCTTTGAGTTGTTTAATACTCATTGCAAAATATTCAAACATAATATATTTCATCTATTTTGTCTTGATCTTTGAATCTGTCAAATTACACTATGACTTTGTGACTATATCAAATTTATGACTACATATAGAATTGTGTATGCCAAAAATGATTGTTAACTGGTATACCTTAACAGTAGTAGTTAGTACTTTTATTCTGTTAAAAACATTGCATTTATGTTATTTGCAGATTCTGATGTGCCAGCAGCCTGAAATGGTCAAACAATTTGAAACTGGTTGCAGCACAGAATCCCATATTTCAAGAGAATGCAAATGTTAGTCACCCCTGTCAAACTTGTTTGTGTGTAAATAATACAAAATGTGACATTTACAGCAAATATGTAATAATTGAGCAACATATAGACAATTGGAAAACTCTGTTCTGTTAATTTTGTGCAATATTAAGCATTTAAAACCAGATCCTTTCAGTTTTTGCTGGTTTGTTCGGTTTCTTTTATTCATGATTTTTTCAAGCAGAAATCAGTTCGGTATGTAATAGTTTGGTGTTTTAACTGTCAATAAATCCAAGATCACTGTATGTTGTTGAACTGATATGTTAAACATTTAAGATCCAGCTGTCAGTACAGAAAACATTGATTGTGCTTTTGAGAACACTGAATTTTATCAACATAATTTGACACTGTACATATTGCAAGCATTTTTTTAGATAAATCTATATAAATTAATAGTAGATAACTGTAGCCTTAAGTTGTGCATATTAACATATGTGAATAATTTAATAGCCTTATGATGTCATTCTGTATAAATTATATAATATAATCATTTTAATTGTTTCAATTGTTTTCATATATAAATGGTTTTGGAACTGAAATTTGGTCTTGCTCTATTGGCTGGTACACTCAACAAAAATAAAATTTAAATGAAATAGTGCTTAGTGAGCTCAGCTGACAGTTTTTCACTGGGTTCTTTTTGGGTGTGTTCCAACAATGTCACTGACTTGATTACTTTTATTGTATATTCTGTATAGGTGCTAAATTTAGAATATATTTTTAGCTCTGTTGAATGTTGATTGTAATTGCAATTTATCATTTCTTTTTAGATTAACCTGTGGGTTAAACATTATGTGAGTGTTAGAAGTCATTTGTTTGTAATTACACCTTGATAAGTTTAAATTTTAATATACTAGGTCTTTAAGAAAGTCCCATGATGTGAACAATTGGTTTTGACTATTTTCATGCTTGATTTAGAATATACCTCATAAGAGGTCATAACATATTGGGCCTTTAAAAGTCTAGAAAATTTTAACATTAATTTATTCATACAATTTTATTTCCCACCAGCAGCCAATTGTATAAACAGATTTACCCAGGGTAATATTTTACCGGCGGTAATTTTTATGGTAAATTGGCGGTAAGCAATTGTATAAAACTAAACTAAGATTTTACCAAGCTATTTACCGCGGTAATATTTACCCTCCTCCAAGAGGTGGGTAAATTGATTTACCGTCTCAGTTACCAGAATCAAGATGGCCGACCAGACATAAACAAGCGCTCGATTCACAACTCATTTTGTCGATTTTAAAGACAAATTGAAACTTCGTGAATAGAAAACTGTTCCATTTCATCCATATCAATAGAAGACAGGAATGCAGAGGTAAGAAATCGCCAATAACCACTGTGTAAACAAATAAATGCTTTGGAAATATTTCAACGAATAAGTTTCATGTGCAAAAACGGTGACACAAGAAATCTTCAGTTTAAGAATGTATTTACCTTGTTTCGCGTTTAAATAATTCCAAAATCTTTCAAAATTAAATGCAAATGGTTCGAGACCAACACTTGATTGCAGGTCTCGACCTTACTTTGTTGAAATGTGTCCCACTTTGCACATATTTTGAGTATTTTGCACATAAATATTTACAATCAAATTGAACCGCCTGTAAACATTCAACAATAAATGACAGCTATGACGTCATTTTCTATGAAAAATACCTCAGTCTCTATAGTCTATTTCTACAGTTTTCTTTTATATAGAGGGGCACACAATTGGGTGGTTGCTAACCAAATACTGTAAAGTGCATTGATAATATAAAGGTTTACTGTATATTTGGCAAACACAACAGCTGTGGTATGACAACATACCCAAGTATGTTACTTTGAGTTTGTTAAAATGTACATGAATTATACCAGTACTGTGACATATACAATTCTATGATAAACATGTTTATGTTCAATTGTACACAACCATTTCATAATTGTGATAATGAATAAAAATAATCATTTTAGGCTTTTCATCAGCGAAAGCCAGCAGAGCCAGTGTGATGTTAGAACATTTAACAGGCACATGATTAAAGACACCAAGAGCAATGAGGTAATAATAAGATGATTTTTTCTTCTGTAAATTATCAGTATACTGTCATTTTAGTGAAAGCAAAATATTAATAACTTGTTTGTTTATTGTGAAAGCCATCATCTCTTACCGACGCTCTTGTTAATTTACCTTTCAAATTTAAAGAAACATTGGCCTCTAGGGAACGCCGTCACCCCCCCCCCCCCTTCTAAAAAAAAGAGTGCATAATTTCATATCTGCGCCAAATATTCATTAATCAGCCATTTAAGATATGAAGCTGATTTTCACAGACAACATATAATTTCAATGAATACAAAATAATTTTTCTTTTTTTTAGATTGCTACCAGTGGAGGACCAAGGTTATATGACAAATGTGCCGTCAAAAAAACATCACAAAATGAACTTCATGGAGCCGCTAGTGTATTATATGCTGTTTAACATTGCTGATTCTGGTTATTGGTTTCACATAAGAATTGACTTTGATTTTGAGTTTAAGACCATTTATAGTTTAATGAAAATAGAAAATAAATGTTACACTCCTTGTAAAAAATGGAAATATTGTGAATATATGAGTAAGTACTTTTAACACTTAAATTTGACATCCACAATGGGACTGCTTAGTTTTTAAATAGTTAAAAAAATACTATTAAATAGTGCTGACAATAACTGAAGAGATCATGTTTTATTCTATTTGAAACAGAAACAATGATGACATAAATAAGCAGACACTAAAAATAATTTCATTAAGTTAATTATAGATGATTGCACTTTTAGTGCCAAGTTGAGACTACTGCAAGTCTATTGGTAGAAACATAATCATACAAATATATATATACTACAAACAAGATCAAAGAAAAAGATTCAAGATCATTTGGTCATTAATAATAAGCATAACTGATATATTATACAAATGTCGCATGTAGTTTAATAATCTTATGAATTTTCAAAGTGGTTGGATGCAGCATTTAATAAATGGAATTCTTCAAGAAATGACATTTCACATAGGAGATATAAAAAAGATCAAGACTTAATACACTTATAATATGTGATTGTATTGACATTAAAAGAATCAGAGGTGTTTGCTAACATATATTCTTAATTTAAGCAATAATTCAGTTTAAAATATAATAATGGACTCACAGCTTTAATTAAGAAATACATGGAATACTGAAAAAATGGTACATATTAGATTAAATTATGAATTATTGAACACTTTAATGAGAATCAATTCTAAGAAAGTCAGTGCATCATTTCTATGACAAGTTGAAACTGACTATAAATTCCTTAGGTGTCAGCGTGAGAAAAACGGACGATGCCATTAAATTTTATTCAAAGATATTTTTTTTGTAATTTGTGTAAGCAAGTATAATTTCTTGTCAGTTAATATCTGTTTTTTTAAATTATTCAGATATGTTGTGTCATTATGACTTGCATATCATTGCAATAATGTACACATTTTTCTGGGTATTCGTTGACCGTTTTATATGAAGTAAAGAGAAACACCCCTGAATTCAGAATAAACCTACCCCTTAAAGTGTTGCATGTGTTTTATTGATCAGCCACAGGAGTAGCTTATGAATACTTTTAAAGTTACTTTGTACTGTTTTGTTGAATATTGACCATGTAACTTGTAGGACCGATTTAATGAATTTTGTCATTAAACCTGCCTTTTAGATTTTTTTTATAAAAATGGAATGTGGACGTTCATATTTATATAAAAAAGATACCTCCTATCTGACAGCTGTGCGGGAAAATGACGTCACTATTGCATTATGGGACATTTTGGTAAAATTTACCCTGGTAAATTAACCGCCTTGGTAATTTCTTTTATACAACATACTTACCGCCATGGTAATATTACCACGGAATTTACCGGTGGTTTTACTTACCGAGGTAATTATTTACCAGTTTTTATACAATTGGCTGCAGATGTAAAAAACAACAACCTTTATCAAAAAGCAAGACAAAAAGGTCACTGTTGATGATCTGTACATTTAGCCTTTCAGGGCAAGTAAGTGAAACGGAACATTGTCATGGTGAACATTTAGAAAAATAGCCAAATATTACATGGAGGTGTCGTCTTATGATCATGAAATAGTATTCCTGTGTCAACCCTTGGCTGCAAGACTTACATAATGCCGCGTCTTTTTAGAAAACTAAATAAACACTGAACTCTGATAAATCAGTTGAAATAATGTTTTATTTTAAAGAAAGCTTTTGAGACGCAATTATGACGAAGGCTACAAAGGGATTGGACTATTTCTACGCTGAGACACTATAACAGAGTAAAAGAAGTAATAACGTAGTATAACCGTCGCATGTATACAAAACCGTCATTTCAAAGTTCAATGTTTAACATGTTAGAACATTTTTAATGTTGTATACATTAGGTATTGTGTTAAGAAACAGACACTATGGCAATTATATTTATTTTCAAAGTGTTGAAGTTTACAAAACAAACTTAAGGTCAGTTTTAATGAAGGTTTGTGTCAGGATATTTATTTACGTCTGTTTTGCATATGACACATTGTATTGTTCAAAAGTTGAATTAGTGATGTTTTTCAAGACTGCACAATGATCGCTTAATTTTAGTTTGTCCGTATTTCGATCAAAGAACGAACAAGGTATTATATTGCCTTGGTTTTATCCTAAGCGTTGCCGCCGTTCACAAACATTTAACATATCGTTAAAACATTTCAATATGATATGAACATTTCAGTTAGTTTAATTGTATACTTAAAATACTCACACATGTAGGAAAGTTCATTACGCTGGCTATACTGTCGATATTTGCACCATTTGTCAAGTAACAAAATCTAAATCGAGCGTTCGCATTGACTTTGCACTTATTCTTTGTTAAATTACGCATTTAATGCAAAGTACTGATGCAGGTAAAATTAAAACATCGAATGGCTTTTGCTTTTAATAAAGAACTATGTAACATATTAGCTGCATCATATTGTTTCTTACAAATAAAACCACTCAACCCAATATATTAAAACCTTAAAATGAATACAAAAAAATAACCACCAACAGAAACGGTATGTCATTGAGAACACGTGTACACATGGTATGTCATTGCAATAACGCACACAGACAGTATGACATTGAGATAACAAACGCTAACAGTATGGCATTGCTCATTGTCTGATAACCCCGATTCTCTAATACATTATGCTTCGTTGTTATCATACTCACTTATTCTATCATTTTTTTACTCTACGATATCGCCATTGCAGAAAAAAATACAGTTATCGTATACAAAATTATGTTGGTTTTAGTGAGAGGCGAACCTACGCCGGTCAAGTCAAGAAAAAAATATCTCAATGTAATCAAAGCATAACCGCGTGACCATGGGCACTTTCTTACTGATATAATACATTTTGGCATTTTAACCATACATTAATAACATCACGTGATAATGTAAAGCAACCAATTACGTTTTTTGCTATTCCAATTGTAAAAGTGTTTGGGTTCAAGTCCTTCTTCTTTTCTGGTATATACCTATGGAACAAATTGCCTTCTAGTATAGCACAGACTGAGACATTATTTGTTTTGAGATCGCTAATAAAGAATAATTTTTTAGACAATTTAGCATTTTATGTATGGTATTAAAAGGTTAGAGTTTTGGTAAAGAATTACCGGTATTTTTTATATAATGAATTTATCATATTTTTTAAATTATTTTTTCATTTATTTATTCAAAGACTTTTAGTATAGGAACTATTTTAACTTAAGCTCGCAATTTATTAGCACTACATACTGTGATATTTATACTATTAAGTGAAAATTAAATATTTATATTGCTCAACTTGTAATTTATTATGTAAAGTAACTGTGATACTACTCTGTAATATTTTGTTTAATACATTAAGACTTACTTTTTATATAGTTGTGTAATTTCAATTACTGCCATACAATTATTTTAATTATGCAATGCCCCCTGTGCCATGCCGCCTAAACAAATGACCACAATAGAAATAAGAGTTTTCTCTTTTTTGTGTAATCCTTGGTTTGGTGTGCCTGCCATGGCTATCTATTATATCCTGTATGTAATATGATTTATTTACTATAAAAAAATCTTTTTTAAAATGTCCATGTATGTGCATTCCCTACTGAAAGAAATCTAAGCTTTCGATACAGTCGACCATTCCATCCTTCTTTTGCAGCTTCGATCAGCAGGACTTGGTGATAACATTTTAAGATGGTTTGAATCCTATCTTTCAGATAGAAAGCAACTAGTTGATGTCTCCAGTACACATTCTACTACTTCTACTATTACATGTGGAGTTCCTCAGGGTTCCATACTAGGCCCTCTTTTATTTTTGATTTATGTTAACGATATGTCAGCCGTGGTTAAAACAAGCTCTTATTGTACGCTGATGATTCTGGCATACTTGTTTCAGGTAAATGTAAGTTTTCTGTGGAAACGTCATTGAAAGATGACCTGCATCTAGTCAGTCAATGGTTGGTTGATAATAAGTTGTCACTTCATTTAGGCAACACTGAGTCAATTTTATTTGGGACTAAACATAAAATAAGGTCAAACTCAAAACTTGATATAACATGTAATGGTACCACTATTGAACCAACTTCTGCTGTTAAATATCTTGGCGCAACTATTTATCAGACCCTATCTTTTGATTCTATGGCTCGTTTCATATTAAAAAAGGCTAATGCAAGATTAAAATATATATATCGAAAGAAATGTTACCTTACAAAACACACCAAGAAACTCCTTGTCATGGCCTTAATTCAATGTCATTTTGATTATGCCTGTTCTATGTGGTATTATGGTCTGACCAAGTTACTTAAAACAAAGCTCCAAACCACACAAAATAGACTTATGGGGTTTGTTTTGGATCTTGATGCAAGGTCACGCATTGGCCCAGAAAACTTTAAATTACTCCACTGGTTACCTTTCAACAAACGTGTAGACCAGATTATTTGGGTCATGTCTTTAGAATAAAAAATGGCATAGCCCCGGACTACATGGGAGACAATTTTATCTCCCAAGATACTGTACACACACATAGGACAAGGTTATGTCAGAAAGGGGCTTATGCTGTTCCAAAGGTCAAAGGTTTTGGGTTAAAGTCCTTCTTCTTTTCTGGTATTTCCTTATGGAACAAGTTGCCATCTTGTATCGCACAGACTAAGAAATTAGCTGTTTTTAAATTGCTAGTAAAGATTATTATTTTTAGATAATTTGGCATGATTAGTTATGCTATTAAAAGGCTTGGTTTTCATTTATTTATTCGAAGATTTTCAGTAAAGGAACTATTTTAACTTAACCTCGCATTTTATAAGTACTACATACTGTCATATTCATACTTTATTGTGATAATTATATTTAACTTTCTCAACTTATAACTTTATGTAGCTAAATTTTGCAAAGTGACTGTGATACAACTACAGCAATATTTATTTTGATGCATAAAGACTAACTTTTAATATATATTTGTGCAATTTCGATTACAGCTATATTATTACTTAAATATGCAATGCCTCCCTATGTCATGCCACCAAAACAAAGGACCACAATGGAAATAAGAGTGATCTATCTATCTATCTACCTCCCTCCCTCCCTCCCTCCCTCCCTCTCTCCCTCCCTCCCTCTCTCTCTCTCACTCTCACTCTCTCTCTCACTCTCACTCTCTCTCTCTCTCTCTCTCTCTCTCTCTCTCTCCCTCCCTCCCCCCCTCCCCCCCTCCCTCCCTCCCTCTCTCTCTCTCTCTCTCTCTCTCTCTCTCTCTCTCTCTCTCTCTCTCTCTCTCTCTCTCTCTCTCTCTCTCTCTCTCTCAGCTTTTGGTAGTTTAGTTCAAAAACTACTAATGGTTGTCCACAATTTATTTCGTAATACACCAAAAAATGCATTTTACAAAAACATGAGCGAGTACCAATCTGCGGATTTTCACTAAAAACAATTTTAAATTTTCAAAATCTCTATCACGTTTATTTTGGGAACAGGGGCTCTATTAATGTATATGAAATTTCATTTTTAAATGCTCAGTATTTCACCAGTTATTTCCTCAGTATATGTCGGCAGCTGCCTAGGTACTGTTTGCTTAGCGCTATGCTCGGCCCACTTATCTACCTCATTTGCATATAGTGAGTCAGTGATCCAGTTTGGAATTCCGTTGGTATATCCCAAACATTTCATATGTTATATACTCACTTTTATTTTGTTCTCTATTTTTTAATCCTAAGTGTCACTGAGGTTTTAAGAATCTAATTCAACTGAACCGTCAATAACAATTGCGTTCTGTGCTTACACTGACAACGAGACGAAACGAACAGGAAATTATACAGTGTTTGAATGATTTTATCCACGCTATCGTAAAGAATTAAACACCATAAAAACTAGCTTATACAATGTTGTTCAATTAGTTTGAGAAATGTACTCATAGATCATTTTAAGAACATTTTTTAAACTGACTTGATTATATATAGTTTGAAAAACGCTCTTTACATTTTAATAAATACTTTCACACATTATTCGTTTTAAATATTGTTAAGACTCGTATGTATGAGCTGTAAATTACATCTTCATTTATGAGTCCATTATTTTGCATCGAACGTTCAAATTTACTGATAAAGTTTTCAGTATATTATCCTTAGACTGTTAGTATTATCTGTTGTTTTTTTTCATTAATATAAAATAAAGCATACATATGCTGTTTTGTGAAAAACGTTACCCGATCGAACTAAGAACAATAAGATTAACATACGTTTAAGAGCGCACGTCAAATTTGCCTCGACGCCCAATTTATGTTTGGACATTTTTGCCATAGTCAATGAGAGGTTACCTTAAATACATATAAAATCAAAGATAGTGTATCTTGATTGAGCGAATGAGAGCTTTGGTGGTTATTGGGTTATCATGGGATTTTCTTTGACAATCTGAGATTTCCTTTTGTTGTTTTGCAGTTTCCTTGGGTTGTGAATAGTGTTCTTAAGTTGTAATGCGTTGGTCATCGCGGTGAACACGATTTCAGATGATGACGTCGGGTGGCCGTAGCGATATCAGTTGAATATAGATATTTATAGACGACTTTTACCAAAGTTATCTGATTCGAAATCTGCCAAATGTTCAAGCTTAACCCGACCGTAATTCAATCAATCCCCAACACAAACAGACCATCATACCAACGAAGTCTGACCTTAATACGACTAGATCAGACCAATTCCTAATCAAAATTACTATTATCTCTCTTTCACTGTTATCGTTTAACAGTTATCGTAATGATGTTCTATGGTTATATTATAGTCCGTAGTAAGTATGTGTTTTGCAGGGAAATACTGATATAGCTGTTCGGTTACACTAACAACTAGTGTATGATTTAGTTAAGCAGTGTGTTACTGATCATATTTTGTAGATTGGTAGCGGATGTTTCTAAAGCCATAAGTTCATTATACAGCAATAAATTATTTTCAGAAAATGTTAAAAAATTAATAGCGTATACACATATAAAAAAGAACAAACTTTATTTTTGAAAGCAATCTAGAAATGGCCAATTGGTATCTCGTGAACTTGAAGCTACCCGTTTCGGTTCGGTTAACATCGGTTTTAGTAAACATGCAAAAAACATTATATATACGCTTAATAGAGTATCGATGATTAAATGTAGTATAACAATGACATGTCAAATGTATACGCTGAAGTATGTACTTGAAGCATTGCTTTAAAAATTAAATAAAAAATACAGGGACATGCCAAGTTGACAAACAAATAACAAACACTATGTTAAAACCCTGATCATCATTCCAATGTATCATTCTCACAGAGTATATTTATCATATAATTAACCATAACAAATATAATCAGTGATGCTAAATTGAATTGTAAAGAGCTATTTTACTTATACTATTTTTATTAACCTAAGTTGGATTATTCGTAATGGGTTGCGGCAAAGTTTACCCAACGACGGTTCTCCCTAGTGACTAAAGTGAGGCTAAACTAAGTGGTATGACCATTATTTCAAAATGTCCTTCAGGTCGTACCCAACGCCCTCTGATCGTGGAAAGACACAATAATCAGCGCATAATTACCATTTAAGACGCTTCGACAATCCTCGTTTAGAATATTCCAAATACGACGCCAGTAATCAGGTGACATAAAGCCTTTAAGTGCCTAGAATCTGAACCTGATATTTTAATACGTTGGCAAAATGAACATTAAGAATGATTAACATTTGCCAGGGATAAATTACCTTGACTTGTCTTACAAGTTTCCTGTGTCATCTATTCACTTCTATTTCTGCAGGGAACTGTGTCATTTTACGAAAGCGAACTGAAAACTTCATTTTTGAGATTATAAAAGATGAAAGAAGTTCAAAGGAATTTTAGAGATTTCATAAGAACGTGACTAGATATATTGAAATAGTTATAACAAGTTGGCATTAGACAGATAATAAAGCACTAACACTTGGAAACTGTTATACACCATTATCAGATAAACTATTTTAGTATGTGAAATTCCTTTTCTCTCAAATGATTTGTAAGTAATGTTCCATTTTGATATCATATATTAAAATATATTTTACATCAGACAAATGTACGCGGATAAAAAGCAGAAAAAGACCATTTTTGATACCTTATTAGGGATGTTGCGGGGTTATCAACATAGAACTTCACTTTATAAAATCAGACATGAAAACTATTATTTGTTTTGCATTGTTTTTAAATAATAGTTCCATTGAGTACAATATCAACATGAACAATATATATGTGTTCATCAGTAGCGACTTTTAGGAAGTATTTCTGAACACGTATACTTAGTAAAAGTTTTTTATAGTTTGTGTCAATAGCTTCTTAAAATTCATTCTGCATAGTGTCTATATTCTGTTATTCTGTTATTAGATGTGTCTATCATAAAAGTATGTGCAAAACAGATCCAAAGTCTATATCGAGGGTTCAAAGGTAAAAGGTGCCAACTTCCAATTTCAACATTTGGAGAAAAACCGAAAAAACGAAAATATTGAAATTCCTCCGTTTTCCGTTAAGTCTATGGTCTTATTTTGCCAGTCTAACTAGAATGACTATTGCTTGTCATGTTGTGAATGTTAGAAAACAAAGTATACAGTAAAACACATTATATTTGCATTTTTGTAAAGAGACAAATGCCATTAGATATAAATGTGTAGGGGTAAAAGGTGCTAAATATAGTTGGCACTGTTCCAAATCATTTCTACAAAAAGTAAAAGGTGCCAAGTGCAGATAGCACCTTTTACCGCTATAATATTTCATCAAGTTTGAGTATTTTTAGAAGCGAAAGGGGCCAAATGCAGTTAAACCCTTTAAACAATTCAGGAAAACCAGGTGAATTACTGTAATGCTCATAATTTCTTTTATTATACATGTATCTTAAGATATTAAGAAATAACAACCAATATATTCATGCGGTCCCTTTATTAAGACGACTAATGCATTTTGTAACACAATAAGAAATGAGGTAAACTTTAACAGTTAAGTCTTTTACATTTTTCTTTGAAGTGTCTGTTAAACTTGAAGTTCTACATGGTACGCAGATAAACTTAAATATTGAAAAAATCATGACTTAATATCAGATAGTAAGCAAAACTGGATATGCATTGGTAATCAAAACATTACCTAAGTCTCTTATCTTTTGTTAGACAATGAACTAGTGTATATTATACAGTAAAAATGATGTACACAATTCAACAGATATGCTGTTTCCCAATAAATAATTTCCATTGGATAGAATGTGCTTTTTCTCCAGCATTTCGCAATGTTCACCTCTCCTTTTTTGTCGGTTTCATATGAACTGCTCATAATCTCTTAATATGTTTTCTTCGTTCTTTCCATCCCTTGTACCTGATGTACCTTACATTTGCACACCTACATTCCATTGACCAATGTAACAGCTCTCATGTTTCAGAACTATTCTGTTCCTCAATAAAATAAAAAATAATAATACATTGCCCCCACAATTTTTTCGATCCATTCTACTAATGGCTTATCAATGAGGTCATCGAAACTTTGACCTGTAACCTAGTCCATATCTGTGTTAATTTGATGCTTTAAACCCCTGTCGGCGTTTCGTCTTTGATTTTGTAACACCCTCAATCAAATTTGCATAGAACACCTCATATTCGATTAATTTCTTAATGTAATAAAATAAAAAAAAAACCACTCGAAGGCACTATTATATTATTGATCAGTTCTGGTACTCGTTTCAGAATCGATGGACGTTTTTCTTTCACGACCGTTCATAAATTATAACAATATGTTTATAATATAAAACACTAAACGATTTTTTCAATATGTTTATTGCCATATTGAATTAAAGAGCATTGGTGTTACGATGAGTTATGACATACGTGTCAACTTATTCTTCAGTACTGACCGACCAGTCAGACCACTCATTCTCTACCATCTACACAAGTTAAAGATATTTGATTTGTTTTGAAAATTGTTTAGAGTCATGCACTGTTAAGAACATAGTTTTAAGACAACACAAAATCTATTATTTTGAGACCAATAAGTATATAATAACTAATCAACGAAGAATGATAAAACAATTCTTATCAAATAATCAAAGATCAGGAGTATGCCAATTAACACATTTAAAAGTACTGGTATAACTTTATATCAATTATAATTGCCTTAGATTATTATAGGAAAGTGATAACAAAACAATCGAGATAATCAACGATCAATGCAAGTTAAGAACAATTTTGACCCTGTAGTACAACTTCATTTTTTATTTTATTGTAATGTATTTAGCAGCCTTTTTTGCATTTGTATTATATATAAACGATACTATAAATCTAATACTTTAAATGCTATTGCGGTATTAATTAGTATCATGATTATAAAATATGAGCCCACTACAACATTCGTTCTAGTAACATAAAAAAGTTAAATAAAATAGACGTTTGAATATTAACTAAGTTAATACCATAACACCAAAATTATTTTTTCACCTTAGTGGTCAAATCAAGCATCCCAACATTCATAAACATGAAGACAATTTTAATGATAATTATCATTCATTTTCTAGAAGTTAACACCAGCTTGACCAGTAAGATAAACAATTAGCCAGAAAAGTTCCTGGAAAAAGGAGATAACTGATTTTAGCACCTCTGTTGTTGAATAAATACAGCCTAATTTTATTGGTAAAAGGTGACAAGTAAAGTTAGCACCTTTTTCCACTGTAAAAAAGTTACATTTTGTTGGCATGAAAGTACCAACTGTACTTGGAACCTTTTACCTGAACAAATTTTCCCTGAAAGTAGTTAGCTCAAAATATTTATGTCAATTTTGTCCATATAAGGAATGAACTTGAACTAGAAAATTTACCGACATATAAAAGGTACCTTGTATGTTTGAAAAAACACAAAATGTCATATTTGACCAAAATTGATGTTGGCACCTTTTACCTTTGAACCCTCGATATGCTCAATTTTTATTTTTTTTTATTTTAAATAAGGCAAACCACGTGTCCTGCCATTGACTTGCATTTTAAATATAAGTTAATTTGTACTCTATCATTTATCGATATCCTATAATCTTAATGTCATATGTAAGACATCAACCCATATTCGATTTCATTAAAACATTTCCGAGTACGTGTGCTCTCGATATACATAGAGAGAGATATAGCACTTGTTACCGTCTCTACTTATAAAACAAAACATTTTTTGTTATAAAAATGATATGATATATTATTATCTAATTACTTATTATTTTATTAAAATTGCCACACGCACGAAGCATTTGTTATCAAACAGCATATAGGTATATATGATAAGGTTAAATGAGCAACGGTTAAAAGGGGCTGCACTCCGTATGCTGTAATAGCGGGAAAAAAGGGAAAATTGTCGAAAACTGACATAAACTTGGTATCGATGTGTGCAATGCATTGAAACTTATAAACTGAAGTACCACATAGTTTACAATTAATTTATTTTTTGCAGTTTTTCCGTATATTTCCATTTAAAAAGATTACTATATATGTCTACCTTGTATAATTCATTCCTTATTCGTGATTGGCTAGTCGATGTTATAACGTGATATAACCAAGTTAAGTATATACCTTAAATATTCCAACCGTTTGGGGTAAGCCTTCGTAGCACAGTGGAAACAACACTGGACTGCAATTTTGGCGATACCGGTTTGAACCCGGTGTTACGGATCGGTTTCGTTACTGATGTTGGTGTTCGTATCAACTGGGGAAGCGAAGCTATGAACGATAGATGGAATTTGCTTAGTCAGGATAAGATTTTGTTCTAGACCTTTTCTAGCGGTCAGAGATTATTAACCTGTGCTAGATACTATTATTTATTGAATACGTTGTGTGTAATGAATATATTTATGGCATTTGTATGAATAGATTGAGGAAGAGAATACGATGTTGCATTCTAAGATATTCTGGTACAGCAGGATCCGAACTTTTCAGCAGTCTTACGAATGTGTTACTAAGTTAAGATCTTAGAGAGCTGTTTAGGAAGAGTGTTAAATACTTATGTTATACTATTGGTTCTTTGTTGTAGTTGCTTTTCCCAGAATATCATTAAGTCGTTCACTAAATAATATTTAAGCTTGAATAAGATTTTGCAATCTATGATCGATGTAATTGAATTTTAATTTTATTTATTTTAATTTAAAAATAAATATATATATTTTGTTATTTTTATTTTTTATTTAAATTTAAGTCTATTTTAATTTAAGTTAATTTAATTCAATTTAATTTAATTTTAGTTTTAATTCTAATTTAAATTTAAATTTAATTTTAATGTTTATTCAATTTATTTAATTATAATGAAAGTTTTGAAAAGTAGCTATATTGTTTTGAAACTTTACTTGGTATAACCGGTCTCCGACCCAATTTTTTTTTACATTTCGGTATTTTTTTACAATTATAATAATAAATAGTAAAACATTTTATTAAAATTTTGTCCTGAGATTCGTTACAAAAAAATAAATTGGTGCCAATCTGGTGTACAGTCCCTTTAAGACACAATGAAGCGAACATAAATAAGAAACATTATCCTCCTGGATCAACAGGATCAACCTCAATCTTCCTTATTGTTAATAAATCAACAGATGTCGAAAGCAGAAAGTAAGCAGCTTATCTGAATAAGGATATCTTAACTTAACAAAGAATAATATAATGTCACTACAATGTGAATATATTCATCTTATTCAAATATAACAACATTAACAGGAAGGCCTAGCAGCACAATCCCACATAAGTCTAGCTTATTTGTACTGACAGGGCCGTTACGAGAACAAAACAAACTAATACATCAACAAAGTTCGTTAACAGTCTGCAATGAAGTGATTTATTCTGGCCCTTCGGGATGAATTTATACGACTCTTAGAAATAAATTACCACAAGTAAGTGCTGAAGGACGTTTGCAATATTGCATTTTCTTATCATTTCTGCTTATACTCCAATCAAGAAATCAGATGTGAGAGTTGGCTGGTGGTATGTATGTCCGCCTCGCAACCAAGAGGTTGTGAATTCCATCATTATGATGGATACCTACTAATGGCTTGTCAAACAGGACAACAGAACTGATTTCTACCATCACCTCTCAGCTTTCTTCACAGTCGGGACAAAATAAATTAGTAAACTCGAAACGAATTTTTTACTGGATTCAAATTATTTCGAATTATAAATTTCCTTTGACATCATTAATTGTTACCAAAGGTACCTGAGACTAGCTAACCTTTTTTATGACCAGTGTTTAGGCAGGTATTAATACGTCATGAAAGAACACATGAATTATAACCTTCGTTTGAGATATTATACGGAAAGTCGGTTAGCGGCGTTTTCGATATATATTCTGCACTCGGGCTTAGAAACATTTTGTTTTCCGCTCCGAGGCATTGAAGTTACGTATAATTTGTATTCATACTTGGGATTCACCGCACTGGAACAGTAAGTAAAAATGATTTTACTGTGAGTTTGAACGTAGAATAAATTCAATGTTGTTCTTTCTTAATGTTACAAGTATTCAGCCAATGCTGTGTTAATAAATAGCTTTATATAAGGTTCGTCATTTATAGGTTAAGATACAACGAAGCGACCGTTTAAAAGAAATAGTATCGAATATTCACATTCACCTAGCCCTTTGTGTAAATAAAATTGACGTTTGTATTGTTTAACACGCAAGATGTTATGACGTCATTCTTTAAAACAAACGTTGTTTTCAGATACATTTCTCTACGAACAAATACTCAATTGAAGAAGGTACTGTTATTTTTAATCGTAAAATGTAATTATTGAAAATGTAGTATAAGTATTGATCGCATTTTTTTTTGCTGCATGAGCGTAGTAGCCCTAGCGCGTTTCATTGACTTTGCTCGAGTAGCCTACTGCATTCATACAGCATGAAGGCAACAAGTACATAAATTGACGTTTTAAAGAAACTCGTTATAAGATTCTGCGTTGGTTATATTTATTTTTGTGAATTCAAATTGGTTATTTTACTTAGTTTAAGGAAAGTAATACAGCAACTAGAAAATAATCGTTTGCTTCCACTAACCCGACTGACCCATTTTTTTCCCTCCAGATTGTGGACTCTTTTCTCTTAAAGAATAAGAGTACATTTACAAAACATGATCGAGTCTTTTTAAATGAAACGATAAAGGTTTGTTGTTGTATGTATTGTATCTAAACTTATGTAAAAAACTACAGAAACAAGCTCAGTAGCAAAACGTTTAAACATAAACCCGGTTTAATGGCACTGAGTAAACGCCAAAGACATAGAACACAAAAACAAAAAATCACAAACAAGAAACATTGAAGAACAGCACAAAACTCCATAAACAGAACAGTGCATACATATTATATATTTAAAAAAAAAATAGGTATGTTTATCAGGGATTGTTAGGTACCGCCTTGGAACGGTCAGTAAATGTAAATTTTCTGGGGGTTAAAACCAGTTTGTGTGCACAACCTCACTCTTATCCTAAAAATCCCGAATAAAGTAATAAAGATGCTTTTTAAACATTTGTTTTTCTAATTTTTGCCAAAGTCTCGTTAATATAAGACTTCTTTAATTTTATTTGCATATTAAAAAAAATATAGGTGTGTTTAACTTCATTATTGTTTAAAGTACCCAAACACATAAAGGATCATAAACCTAAAGGCAAACGAATACAATATAATAAGATAAAATACGAAACATCTCAGAGAAAATGGAGAAAAACATACACAATGAACATTTCCATCAGATTTACAATACCAAACCCTTCTCTTCATAGAAAAACAAAGATATGATGCAATGCCAAGTGATTTTGAATACAAAATATGTTTGTTTTAAAAAGCCTCGGTTATCTTATAATGCTTTCTAGAAATGCATTATCCCCGTCATGTGAAGTGTTCTCTCCATAACAAATTCTGATACAACATACAATGAATTTGCACTTGAGGAACCTTCGAAAAACGTACTTACTAATTGGGTTAACAATTGTTGAACGAACGGGCCTTGTGTGAACGGTTGTTTGATTAAGCTTTGACTTCAATATCAAGGAAGATTCTTATACAATTTCGGCCCATCATCAGCCTACAATACTGTAATTGGCAATCAAGATGCTTGTTCCATAGCGATAAATCCAATAAGGCTGTGCACTGTAAGAGTATTGCTTGAATTACTTGAGAAGGAAAGGCATAGTCGACTTTTTCCTTAGACAAGTTGGATCTTTACTCATATTACCGGTAAAGCATTTTACTTATTCATTCAGTAACAGACGTGCGAAGTTATTATGAGCCGATAACAGGTTGGTATATTGATTTCTTTATTATGAGTTCATGGAGTATAATTGCTGTATCCCTTAATCAATATTATAATTTTTTTAAGTGTTTTATCAAAACCGACGATGGTAATAAATATATGGAATATAAAACAAAAATAATTGCCGAAAGTGCTTCTGCACTAGAGCATTTACCATTAACTTTGATTAGAGCATTTACCATTAACTTTGATTAGAGCATTTACCATTAACGTTTATTTATAATGACTGTGTAGTTTTAATATACGATTTAGTTCTCAACATCATTAGAATGCGGAAAAAATATTTTAGAACCTATCGAATCGTTTTGACGATTGACATACAGCTGTCAAATTGTTGTTTAAGTTTTAACTGCGTCACTTTGGAAATGCAAATTCATTTTCATTTCCTTTACTGAGTGATTTATTTCAGGTTAAAGGAATCGCTCTTATTATACCAACGACATATACACTAAATACTTTAAACAAAGAGCTAACTAAGGAATACGACCCGCACATAAGCTAGGTCTCTGATAGCTTAAAGTCATGTTAGGTTTTGTTGCCTTTATAATTGTAGTACCATTTGAAATGTAACAAGTCCTCCATCAATTTTAAACAAATTGTATATTTGCTCATTGTTATCTGAAATCGAACGTGGAATAACCTATATTTCAAGATAGTCAAGGTTTTATTCAAAGATCATGTGTTGGGCGTTTTTTCTTCTAAATAGGATGTAACCTTAATTAATTTACTTCTGGGGTAGCCCCTTAAGTTTTAAATAAATTATAGTTGCACTTGTTTTTATATTACTTGTTCAGTTGTTGTATTTTCTTTCTCTAAGACAGATAAGAATACAGGGCTGAAATTTATCTAAATCCGCCAGCAGACGAATACAATTATATTTGGCTTGAGAGTGGTTTAATAGTCTGAAAACGATACCATTGAAATAACCAAAATCACGTGGGGTAAATGCAAGAAAAACAGAAACTTTTAAATTAATGTAACTTGAACAGGCATTCAAAGATTTAAAGTTCACATCTACTTCAACCCAATGCATTTATTTGAACATCTAGATTTCGAAGTCTGTATGTTTTGTGTATTTCTTTTTTTAGCATCTATTCCTTTCTAAATGGTCATCTTCATTTTTTTTTTTTTCTAGAATGTTATAATTCTTTTAACTGATTAAAGTGTTCAACACGCTATAAACAGTATTTCAAATACAAAAAAACAGCTTTCAAGAACTTTAGCAAGTCAACATTGAACACAAAACATTTATTTCTTAATATCTGACAATCAACGTTTTTAAAGTGCTACTGTAATGCAATACTCCTCTTTTGTTCAACATCCTATCATTTAATCTTAGGTTTTGCTCAGGAGGTCAAACAAGAAACCCAGAGAGATCTCGGCTGTTGAGTACATCTCTAGATAAAGAATGCGACTCGACAAGAGCATGCCGTTACTGTAAATTGTACTTTATGGAGCGTTTGGAAATTAGTAAGATCAACGTTTCACAACCCTCTACCAGAGAGTTTTCATCAATATTGTACTTCCCAAACATTGTATGAACATTACAAGGAGCCCAATAGTTAAACATATCCGTATAGCCCTGTTTAGAAGTACAATCTACAACCCAAACAACTTCACGCATAAACACAAATCTACAAACACCACCAAACCATAAGCATTTGCATCCATTGAGACATCTCGACGATTACATAATAAAGTTTTCATTTGCAATTTGGTGTAACAAAATCCTGAAAGTTCATTTATCTAAGAATACATTAAAACTCCTAATTTATTTCAACTTTAAACTGAACTGTGAGTAGAGTAAATAAGATTACTTGTCGCATTAAAATATTCAATTGAGGTAACATATTGTTTTTATATGAGTAATGATACGAACGTAGTTCATTAAGGAAAAACGAAACGTACAAATTGAACATATCTGATTAATCCGTTATTTTTTACCTACACCTTATCGAAATGTTTTTCGCAAAGACATATTAAATATTCAACAACGTCCTTTGGATTGTGTTGTTTGAAATATACCTTAATATACCATCTGCTTCCCCCTTACAGATTTTTTTGAAGCAAATTTGACACGAATATATATGTATTAATAAAACTTTTAATATATACATCAGTGAGACCGGTTATCTTTTATCACTAAAACTCCAAGGGCAAGCTCAGTTGTCTTTAGTTTAAAAGCGCTCTGAAAGGAACACGGACCAAAGCCAAATACATACAGGACACATTCAACGTCAACTGAAAGCACACACATCGAAAGCATATTTGGGTAACCAACTTCGAACGGTCGGTGAGCACTAAGTAAGAACCTGTGCGGATTTAGAACGATTTGAATCAAATTAGAAAATATGCTGGTCGGCCGTAAGATAATGTAACAAAAGTTTGAACTACTCTCTTTTTTATTCATTTATGTCCATGAGTACTTTGTCCGCGATTTTTATAATGATATTTTATTCATGAGTATTACTTTTAAAACAATGAAAGTTATTAGGCCAAGTATGACTTCACGTAACTAATATCCTGTTTAAAGTCCAAAATTTAATCAGGAAATTTGTTGGTTACCGCCTGGAAACAGTTAGTGAAAAACAAGGAATAACTCATGGTTTGTTCCTACCGGATTATTGGTTCCAATCCTTTCACTTGCCTAAACATGAAAATAGCGAGATATTGAACTGATACGCCTCTTCGGAGACAACTTAAATGCAATTAAACAAAACACATCATATAACATAATAAGATCATAATCATTATCAAAATCATAAATATATTTCATGGGAATCTACTTTAAAATCTAGAAACCCAGTAAAACGACTGCTTTGACTAACCGAAAACATGCTTGACTCTAAATTGTAGTTTCTTACTTTCAATATCCAGGTAGCTCCAACTTTTGATGGAAATTGTAAACCTGACATTCTTGTATAAAGCTTTTCACAGTATTCACATAACTTCCCATCAACATGAATTTCTATAAAATGTGAAATTAGATACGTTTGTTTAAAAATACTAAACGTTGAAAATAATCGATGTTTGTCGGACTATTCCGATATGAAAAGTGCATACAATTTGGGTAGACCAGTCAAACCGAGATTATCTTTCCATATTCTAAAATCCCTCCATTATCTCCAAAAAATGACCAAGCAATTGATAAAACATTCTGGATAGAAATCAAGCGAAGATGCCTTAGCCAAACATGGTAAAATAAATACATGTACAATGCAAAGTTGAATGCACAGACACATCTATTCATTCGACATTTAATATGATAATATAAATATATATTTTTCAGTAAGGGAATAACCGTTTATAATTATATTCTATTGAATCTGTTCATCGATCACAATGATAACCAGGTCATACTATTAACAAAAAAAGAACGAAAAATAAAATACCGTGAACATCGTTAGATTAAGCTACACAAACCAATTTCCTTCAATGGAAACTTCTCGGACGGATGAAGCAGCCTACATATTACGCATGAGCAGTATTTTGGTCACACAAACACGATACACACAAATTTGAAAGACATTAGAGTTCTTTTTATAACCGCCACATGAAGTCGATTATTCTATGTAGATGACGGAATTGTTCAATAAAGTGTAAAATTCAATTCAATTTAGACAATTAAAATCAATCTAGTTTAAATTTTACAAATCGTTCTTTACACTTCATTTGTGTAACATTTTCATTCAAACCAAATTAAATATAAAAATAAATGTGGCCATTGATCTGTGGTAGCGAGACAAATTATAACAAAGGACATCTACCGTCTTCAATTTACATCGTGACCAATTGATGTTCCATCACTGGTAATTGACGGCAAAATATGAGATATTCCCATATATTTGCTTTCATGCAATACTCAGGACCGACCGTAATTACCTTTTGAGTGACAAAATCAAGCCGAAATCAGCGACAAAAGATGGAGATATTAATTTCGAGCCCTGTTTATTTATATCTTGTTGTTGTCTAATGAGATGAAAGACGTCAATTCTCCATTAATCTCCGACTTAACCGATCACATCAAAATAGTATGGCTGGACTAATTTATTTCGAATAAGACATGTATTAACATTGAAAGAAATGTATGTCTGTGTTGTTTTGTCACGTCGAAAATAAGCACATACAATGGTTGTTAATGAATAGCCTTAGAACAGATTGCTGTATATATGTTTTAGCGTATGTTGGTGTAACGTATGATCTGTGCTTTAGCATATCTATTAGGCAAGAGCGCCGCGGTGCGAATCCAAACGGTCTTCGATTTTAATCATTGGAACTAGGGGAATAACTCGACACTTATTATAGACAGAGTTATTGTCTACCTGTTTATATGCGCATTGTCTCTGACAAGGGTGCGAAGTTTCAGTTAACTGTTTATAAATTCGTTTTCGTTGTGATCCAGTTTAAAGCTTTACCTAGACGGTGCTCCCGACTATTAAAACGACGGAAAGTCTATCGCAGTACTCCGACTTGTCTTCCTTTAAACATATAAGCTAAAAGAGTCAAACTAAGTATTGTTATATAATCTTGACATCGAGGAGAACACGTTCGCAGTTGTGCTTACGCTGTAGTTCTTGTTTATACACAGTGGAAATCATAATCATTGCTATATTATCACTTGAGCTTTTTATAATTAGCAATACATTGGCCACACACTTTATATTTTTTTGTTTTTTGCATAAATCTAAATCAAAATCAAATCAATCTTTGCAAAATGTTGTTGTTGTTGTTTTCATAATGCTGTCGGTAATACAACACGAGTATGAGTAGCTAACTCAATTCGGCTAAAATAAGTATCGCCTTATTTGCAGTTGCCTAACATACATTCTAAATCCAAAAAGAAAGATGTATTTCGAGGCAATTTTAACCATCGTTGTTCGGTTTCCACTAAGAGCGCCAATAATTTGTAATGGAAAGTACGCTAAAATTGGAATAACAGGCATAATTGTCTTGTTTTACGGCATAAATCTTCATTTACTATGGTCAGTGAATTTACATTATACGTACGGAAACAACACGGTTGTTGCGGAGTGTAAAGTCAAAGAAAACTTTAAATATCTTGTGGAACATGTCTGGCCGTGGGTTGATGCTACTCTGTACTCGTTTTCCCCATTTGTGTTATTTTTTTGTTTTGAATCTTTTCATTATACGAAATGTGATTAATGCAAATACTGCTCGAATGATGCTTCGGCAGCACTCGTCCTTCAGCGGACGTTCGGGAACACAAGTTCACAAGCGACAAGATCACGGGGAAGTCAGCCAACGGATAACATGTATGCTGTTGGCGGTTTCGTTTACATTTCTCATAACAACAATTCCAATGAATATTTACATTATATATACCTCTGTGACAGAAACTCCGCAAGATATTGGAGCTCTTGTCAAACACTATTTCTGAAATGTTGATGTACACCAATCATAGCATTAGTTTCATTCTTCTCACTGGAAAGAAATTTAGAAGCCAGGCACGTTTAATGATGTTTGCATGTAATACAAAACAAGTTCTTAACCGATTTATAAATCGGTCAGATTGTTCTTTATTCGGTAGTTTTCGTTTGCTTAAATTGAACACTTCCAGAACGGATTATGTGAACTGTTCACAGGTTAATCACGTAGAGGTCCAGATGTGAAGCTTAAAGTTTATTTCACCATCTATTTATATAACAATGGGTTGTACAAATCACTTGTTGTGGATATACTTCCATTGTATATTAAATGCGAAGGCTGCTATATTTGTGTTTATGCTGCTTTAATATGAATAGTTTTTCTATCAGGGCCCTGCTGGTGGTTTGGAGTTTATACAATCTGTAATTGACTCATGCACTTTATTCTTCACTTGTTGATGCATTGTAAAGCCGAAGAGAGTAATTAAGAATC
This sequence comes from Mya arenaria, assembly GCF_026914265.1. Classification (NCBI taxonomy): domain Eukaryota; kingdom Metazoa; phylum Mollusca; class Bivalvia; order Myida; family Myidae; genus Mya; species Mya arenaria. Next base: position 45,370,982 of record NC_069129.1, read on the forward strand.
AAAGCAGTGGATGTGTAACATAAACATATAGGGACCTTGCAACAATATATTAGTTTTATTATTCGGCCAAGTTAAGGTCAAGCACCAAATGTTGTTCTATACCCATGTCATTGAATAAAAACTGTTTTCCTACTTTTTTATTAATGACATTTACCTTGAATCTACTTTCCACAAATGTAATCTCATCGTTAATATTAACATGAACTTCCTGGTTTCACCGTTTCATTTTATTGCAAGTTATTGAGCAGAAATAAATTTCTATTTTTGTAAAAATGACACTTTTAATGAGTGTGTGGTCTGTGGTGTTTGTATTTGTTATGTGATATTTATTTGTTTGTGTTTCTAGTTCATTGTCGTTAAGGATATATAGGATCTGACACGAGTTGTCATTTAATACAAGATTTTATTAATCAAGTTAAGGTAAAATTTCGCCAGAGGCTCGCTTACTCAAAATTTTCATGTATAAAATGACAACGTGTGTCAGAACCTTTTTTATCACATGCTTAAAACGGTGTTTTAATTACCAATATAGTTCCACTTTCTGAACCCATTGTTTGACAGGCAAAGTACTCAAAGTGGAATGTCATCGATGCGCCATATAAATAGTTACAAATGAAAATGACAAAAATAGCAAGCAGTTATCAAATTTTAATTCTGATAGAGCACTTAAAAGTCACAAATATAAAAATGTGTAGTAAAATATCCAACAACATGAAAAACAAACAATTTTAACCAAAAAAAAACCCACAATAAGTACACAATATGATGACGTCACACTGAGAGTATATGCATTTACTCAGTTTATGTGACCTACATCGGTCTGCCAAGTTTTACTGTGTGCACGGATTTAAAAGTTATTCGCTGTCGCTTTCTACGATGATATTGCAGCGTTTTCGAAGTGTTTCACAACATGCAGATGATTAATACGGCGAAGCCTTTCTGTACTGCTTGGATGTTGATGTTAAAAAAAATCCACCAAGAATGTTTCCAGCGATCATGATGTTCTAGCCGTCATGGAATGTGTACTGAAAAGCCTGTGCTGCGGAATTTATCTTTTTTGGTAAACGACAGCTGATTAAACTGGCTAGCAAATGGCATTGATTGCATATTGCCTGTGTTTGTCAAGATGGAGATGTTTGAAATGTTCTCGTGTTGTTTGTCATTAATGTGGCTGTATTTGTTGACTGACTGGATATTTCTGTGACTAGTGGTCTGCATTATCTGGTTTGGCGGAACATTGTTATCAGAATGTTTACAAACAATGCGGAGGGATATTTAGGTCGCGTGTGATTAGTCTAGCCACGTGATCAATTGCTGTTTAATGACGTCATGTTTGACTGTCGGATTGTCGACAATTTAAGGTTAAAACCTTTAGAAAACTATCTTCCTTATGGCCGATTTTGGGATCAGTAGAGACAGCGTCGATAATGCCTTAAAGTAGACACAGTACCGTTAGAAGAGTGAATTAGTTTTCTTGGTGTTTAGTGTTTAGCTTATGTGAATAAGCACTGAGGAAAACTTAATAGTAAGTTAAAACGTGTTTTTCCTTGAGCATCGGGTTTAGTACGAATACCTTGGAAAGTAACATTATCCTATTTAAGATTTAAGACCTGTAGTTATTAATTAAAGTCGAAGATTTCAGAAAATCATGTCAGTAATAACATTCATTTTGTATGCTCAAATAAGTGATTGCATTTTAATCGTTTGTAATGCAGAAACTTTACTATCTTCAAATAGCCTGTTAGTGTGTTGTCGTTGCTATTGAATTTCTGTTAAGTAAGGATTAAGGGTACGAAATTAGTGCAACTTGTTTCGATTCAGGTATGGTATTTGTACATTTCACGTGCGACACTTATATTCGACTGATTGTTTTTTAATTAGAATAACATATATTAGGTATTAGATATTAACATTCAGACTAGACTAAGCTTATTTTACTGCCGAATTGTCCATGTAAGTGTGCTAAAACTAAAAGTTTAATAAAAGAAAATAGAACAAAACCTTGTGCGCTCCGTTATTAAAACTATGTAATAAAGCGAGTTAAACCATGGTAAGTACAGGGAAAGCTTCATTGCAAAACATTGCACGATAACCCAGCTTAGAGGCAAAGGGTTCAAGGCTTAGCTGACACTTCACATATGTAGCTAATGCATTAAAATATATTCATAAATAAACGTTGGATTAACCACCTCATGAAGAAAGAACGAAAATTGTGTTCTGATATCTTTGGTCGGAAGACTACATGCTGTAATGGACATCTGATTAGTTCCAATCACATCTTGGCGGTTTGCTGTCCATGGCATGGCAGGATCTTTCAAACAACTTCCTTCATGCATGAAACCCGCCAGTAATTGCTTTCTTGTCTCGAATCAAGCGGGGCTCTTTGCACCAAAAAGTGAAAATATTAATCTTTTAGCGTTTTTCATTACTATCGGAGTGATTTCTAACGAGATGTTCAAGTCAATTTTTCATTAGACACCGAACAAACAGGTCAAATCAAAATAAATCACGCGGAACTCGTGTTTAAGGAATATGACATTTAAAATGTCTATATATGATATGTTATCTAACACGAGCTGTGAACTAGGCAACGAATGTACTTATACAACAATTTAAATCAAACCAGTACAATTCTACAAATCATTTTCTATAATAATAGCCGTAGAATGGGACCGAAGTTTGCTTGCCCTGTCTTGAAGCATATGGCAATAATATTAAACACAAGTCTTTAAACCCTGAAGCAAACCTTTATAAAACAACAACAGTCATAACGACAAAACCAGGAGCTCCAAAATTGGAAAGTAAATAAATATTTCATTCACAATCATAACAAAAATATAATGAGCATATATCAAAGCAATGTTAAAACAATCTCAAATCCCTTATACCTTTCATTTGTATACCGTTTGACGACACCACTAACATACGATTATTGTGGTGTTTCTGGATTTAAGTATGTGAATGTGTATTTTAGTGCAAACAAGCACAAGGAAGTAAAAATAATTTGCAACAAATAACATTATTTGACTGACTGCGAACAAATATAAGCACACTTCTAACTCTGTTATATATTGTTCAATGTTCAGACAAAAGTTTATAGTGTGCAGTAAACGCTGTAAAGAGAATCAGACTTATATGCAAAACCTACCGAAGCAATTCAATTCGCTTTATTTAAAATCGAACCAGTTGACGTGTTAACCATATGGAATGCATTGTTGTCATTTTGTAAATAAAACACAGTTTTCGTTTTACGCATTTAAGAATTCATATAAGCGTATCGTTGATAGTAAACCATTTATTATAATAACTATTCATACCATATTATTATAATATCCTTTTAATTCGTTCAACGTGGAAAACATAATGAGAATTAAAATAGTAATAAATTTTAAAAAAAATATGCTAAATAGCATATAAATCCTTTCGACTTCGTTTAACAAATAATTGGCAATATCTGAATTATTGCTTTATACGAAACAAAACTCGTTTATTGCCGTTTACAAAAAAGCAGTCAAAAACTAACAATATTCCTTAGTTAGGGAACATGTTTGAAATCAATAGTCAACGTGCAAAGCGGTTAAGAAGTATTGAATGTGTTTCAAGTGAAAGCGAACGCTTATATAGTTAAACAAATATGTCATTTAGTTTTTATATAATTTTGGGCGCATGTCAACCTTCATATAATATTTTATATTATTAAAATAAACAACACGAATGGAGTGATGCATCTTGTTCTGAAAGAATGCGGCAAGTTGGCATTTAGCAAGTTTGACAAGACAACATGCTCAGATTTACACAATGTATTGTCCCTGTACTATGCTAGTGCACAGAACAAGCTATCGGAGAAATTAAAAATGAATTATTTTTATATCATAGCTTGCTAAAGAAGCATTTATAAGTTTTGTGGAAAATAGAAAAATATTTTCATACGACCTTGGCTTTCTTTACAGTTTGAAGCCATTTCCTAAGAAGAAAGTCAACTGCCGATCCATTAAAAATGGATGATTAATATGAAAAGAAGACAGCTTGATAAATCGTCTGGATGCAAATTAATAGGGAAATCATGATTTAAGGAAATGAGTTTGTGAAGTCTAGGCGAGATTTTATGCGCGTCGACCAGTATAAATCTAATTAACATTCCCCTAATAGCTCAATAATTGCGTGGAAAATGCTTTGCATAAAATAATTCCAGCAGAATCTTTTTTTTCGAAATTGCACATTGTGGAAAATGCATTATCGTAAGTATCGTGTTTTCGACGGTTGAATAAATGCACTAATGACAATGATTCTAAAACTGTCTAGAGAATAGTCATATAACGCTAAGATAATTATACACGTTACATCAATCACAAAAGAGAGTAATAGCATCTTGTTTAATTCTATTCAAGTCCTATAATCATTAATTTACGTCCTTGGTTCAGGACTGTTAAGCTTTTTATAGGATTAATGTGTACACTCAATGAGTATGGATGAGTATTGATGACATTGGTATTGAAACGTAATAAACGCCGTGTAAATGCCGATATCGGACACAATCAATGGCCATGCTGTTTTTCACTGTCATGTATGACTCTTCGCCTAGTCACGAAAAGGAAATAGCCGGCTCATCTTGTAAAAATAACAGGTTTTCATCTTAGTAATATTACGGAAATTAAAGAGATAAGCCTTTCAGTTAAACATCAAACAAGGCGCACAATACTACGGCTTAGTCAAACCAAACCAAGACAGGCCGCGCTAGCATCAGAATATCTTAAATAAGGTTTTGGTAACTGCCTAAAACATAGCTATATTACGATTTTCCTGAATTTATTCATCGTTCGTTTTCGAGGGGCAGGAACTTCATCGAGATTTACTTCCGTCTTCCAAATAATCAGGGCGCCCGCTTCCGGGAAACACTTTTATGCAGTTAGTTGTTAAACATGATTTGCAAAATACATACAGTTGTCTGTACAGAACAATGCCGATATGTACAATATGACAGACTCAATACCGATAGTGGTTGTTTTAGCAACATATTAAAATGTTATTTAGCTTTAAGATACAATATCAACAACAGAGACAAGTCAATTAGCAAAAACGATTCAATTTACAAACATTGTTTAAAGGCGCAATACTTTGGCGTACTAACATACACTGAACGCGAGATGCACAACGTACAAACCTCACAGCCAGACAACAGCATTGGCAGTAACATTTTGGTTTAGCTTGCTCAGTCAAATTGCTTTTTAAGGGTATTCATTACTTATTTAATGACATATTGTTAATCGGTTTATTTACACCTTCCATTTTAATACGTGCGTCATTGATACAAACATCTAAAATTAACATTGCCTCTGTATCATTAATGCACATTGAAATGCAAATATAAATCATGAGTTCACTTTGCAAACAAAGACAAACAAAGAATAATACTGTAAATTAATAATAGTAATATAATAGTACATGAAAATGAAATATTTACCCGTCTACCTGTTAATGAAGAGGGACAATTTAGAAAATAAATTATGCAAATAGACAACATTTTAGAAAGTCAGTTTGTTCTTCCTCAGTTAGAAAGTTGTAAGATTTACCCGATTCGTCTAGACCCATTTTCTATGAACTAGTCCTTATATCATCGACCTCTTTAATTTAAAAAAGCCAAGACATTGAACATAACTGAACCAATCTAAAAACTTATTCATTTGTGACGATTAGTTTTCCGCATGGCAACATGTTAATTTTGTTCTGCATTAGACTAGTGTTTTATTCAGTCTCAGATTTTGCCTTAGAAATTTACATTTTAAAAGAGCAGTTATTTAATGAACAAGTTTCCAATAAATGAGAATATTTGACAAATAAGTAACAAGAGAAAATGTACTTTTCTAATTTCTAATATCGAAGTTTGAAACCAAAAGACAACGAACGCGAGAAATAGGTCAGAAAATGGTTGCCTATTTCTATTGTGATAATAGAGCTAAAAAGGATCATGACAAATTGTCCAAGTTATACTGGGCCTTTCAGTAGTCGCACAAAAACGGCTTGGCAACATTATGCCCTAAATTATTACAACATAAAATCCAAATAAAGAACGAAATTAAGTCCGTTAATACAAATATATATATTTTATTTTATCTGTAAGGTTTCAGCGTCATTATTTTCCAATCCAAGCATGATTCTAAGCACAGACAGTAACTTGTAGGTATGAACAAAACAATGTTAATTATAGATGCCAAGAATATAGGAAGGGTCTGTTTAATGCACAAAGCCCAACATACACTCGAACGAAAGAAACACAATATACCAAAGCCACACTGACAAACTACACATGTATCAAAATAAAGTTATTAACAAATGTCAGAATCACCGCCTTTGAACGGGCAGTGACCTATATAGGCTATATGTCTGAGTGTCTACAGTAAGGGCTACTTCTTTATAGCGGGAGATCTTAAATTAACAAAAATAACGTATATGTTTACCTCGTGACTGGTTTTCGTCCGCGCGTAGTGCTGAAGAGCGTATGCCGGGTCCGGCCAGTGGGCATACTCAAAAGTACCTCTGTGAGTCGGTAAATAAACATTATTCGTGGTAGTGTTATTAAAGAAAGTTGCAAACATGTGACTTGTTTGTGCTATTGAGCTATTTCACCTTGGAGATAAATTCCTTTTGAGCATGCATGCGAGGTATATAGTATATAGTTGTTTTATTGATAAAATCTTCCGTACACATGTCTCAATCCGAAATCTGCTAATCGTCCTAACTTGTGAATGATAAAGATTTTATGACATATTAACTTAAGGTATTTAATATGTAAACATATACGACCAAAGGTGGATTGTTAGTTCAATATGTGTATCGAAGAGTAAAAGAACACAATTTTTTATTCTCAGGCAAAAAGATCACTCCTAGGGACCGAATCGCTCGAAACAGATAGCTTGACTGGCCACAACTGCTGTCTAAAACCAGGTTACTGTGTTCTTTATCGCCAAATTGGTCGTTTCCGTAATTTGAATATACATGTGAATTGAATCTACCAAATGCGTAAAGGTGCTGAAGAATAATGCAGTTTTTGAAGGTTTATTAACATAATAATATAGTATTTTCATACAATAAGACTCAAAAATTAGAATATAAGTATCTAGTTTGTGCATCTCTGTATATATTGTCTTAATCGAATTAATTTGAATGGACTATTTTCTCTTACGCATTTTTTTACTAAGTTTAGCTGTCGTCCATTTCGAATATCTCATGTTATCTCATTGTTTCTCCTGTTTTCACTGCTCTTTGATAGAAGTAAAGAAAGTTCTTTAGCTAGGAATTGGTGATGCTGAATTATCTGCTTATAAGGTTCTGGGAAAATCTTTGGGCATTATCCGTCTTTAGATATCTTCCATTTCAGTTGAAAGTACTCTTTTCTGTTATCATTTTACATTCATTGCTGTTTATGAAACTTTTCAAAACTGTGTTTGAAACGTCCTTATTCTAATCTGCGGCTCAGCTTCAAACCTGTTGTCTTCTAGCCGGACAATTATTATATAGTTCGATGCATTACCAACCTATCGTAACCACGCCCTATTTTAAAACTGCCGCAGAACGAAATTTAGGCATGCGTTCTGTCTATTTTTATCATGAATTTTAAAATCTTATATATATATTTGAAATCTTTAAATTTATGACCACAACTGTTTACATACAATTGTTGAAAAAATCCACAATATGTAGGGTCAATTGCATTTTCGTTTGTGCCGTGTTTAAAGAGATTGACAATTAAACTTATACATTAATTCAGATGTCTAGGACAAAAACTTACAATCCCTTCATTAAATGACATGGTAAGCAACTTGATAAAAAATAATCAATTTTATGGCTAAAATAACCTGGAGAGTTGTCGAGTGCCTTTTCAGAAAAGTCATACACCGTTTTATTGAAAATATAATGGTTGTACAGATAAAAATGGTAAAATGATATCGGCATTGAGCAAGTTGAAAAGACTACACAGTATTATATTTCCACAAATTATGCTAACACAAAAAAACCACACAAGCCCTTCATTTTTGTCGAAGAAATTAAAAATCAAATGTGTTTGAAATGATAACGTTGCTTAATGAACGTTTATATGTTTTGTACATATGCACTTGACATTTTACAGTTTGAAGCGAAAAAAAGAGCTGCTAAAAAGCAATTCAACTGACGATCCATTAAATACGCATGGTTAATATGGTAACATAACAGCCTGATAAACGGTTTGGCTGCGAATTAATAGGGAAATCACGATTAAAGAAAAACTTGCTGTGAAATCTTAGTGAGTTATAATGTCCGTTGAGCAATTTAAATCGGATTTATAATCCCTGAATGGTGTAGCACTTCCGTGGAATATGTATCAAATAATTACATCACATAAGAGGAATTAAAAAGACACATTTGGAGAATCATCGTTTGTATCTGGTTTTCAAAGGGTAAAAAAGTACATTAACGTCAATGAATCTAAAAGAGTCTAGAGAATAGGCAGATGAAGTTAAGATAATTATACACGTTACATCAATCACAAAAGAGAGTAATAACACCTTCAAGTTGTCTAGGTCTATTTGATTTCTATAATAATTAATTCACGTTCTTGGTTAAATACTATTAAGCATTTTAAAGGACCACTGTGTGTACAAAGGCCACACGGTATTTATAGCTTTTCGTCTTATCATGAAAATAATACAGGTAACTTTTCCTCAAGAACTAAGAAGAAAACAGGTATCCGTTTGTTTAAACACGAGTCTTTCTGTTGACCTGGTCTATCTAATAGAAAGGTAATGGACACTTCGGGGACAAGCCCAACAGTTAAACATCAAACGAAGACGCACTATACTTAGGCTAAATCAAACCAAAACAGAGACAGGTCAAGCATGCATCAACATATGATTAATGTTGAGCTAACTGCTTTAATACATAGCACTTAAAGCAGCACTATCACAGATTTACCGTTTTTACAACTTATTTTATTTTTTGTCTTGGAACGAGCCAACTTTTGCGAAAATATGTGCAAACGAGTGATATAAGACTGCAGTCAAAAGATCAGATCGCAGACTTTCATATTTCCATTCCAAAAATAATGTTTTATGGCTAAAAGCGTTACTAACGGTTTACGAAAAATGCATAAAACATCAATGTTTGAACTTAAATATGAAAATCTGCGATCTGATCGTTTTTCAGCAGTCTTATATCACTGGTTTCCATTTCGCATAAATTGGCTCGTTCCAAGACATACAATAAAAAAAGTTGTCAAAACATTCAATCTGTGAGAGTGCAGCTTTAATACATAGCTACCGTACGATTTTTCCTGAACGTATTCATCATTTCTTTCCGACTTGCTCAGGGGCGGAAATGCCATCGTAATGTACTTCCACGCCTTCCAAATAATCAGGACGCCCACTTTAGGAATATACTTCTATGCAGTAAGTTGTAAAACATGATTTGCGAAGTACGTACAGTTGTCTTTACAGAATACTGCATATTTGCACTATGTGAAAGACTGAATGCTTCAGCGTATTAACAAACACTGAACGAGAGACGAACAAAGTACAAGCAACACAGCCAGATAGCAATTTTGCCAATGACATTTTGACTTAAATTGTTGGCTACTGAGCTTGTTTCTATAGTGTTTCACAAAAATATTAGCTTTCTCAGTTTGAATTCAACTTGCCTTTAGAATGGTGTTATTTCCTTCCTTATTCAATGTTATTTATAATTGTATTTATTGGTGAATTTCACCTTCTACGTTAATTTATGCGGCGTTAATACAATGATCTAAGATAAATGTTGCCTCTGCATTATTCATACAGTCGTATTGAAATGCCAAATACAATATTAATTTACCTTTTAACAAAGTAAAAGAAAGAATTATACTGTCAACGTATGCTCACCTCAACGAAATGGAAGAAATTTAATTAAATCTAGCCGGAACAACAATACCAACGCATCAAAGTACGTAGATCGCATTCTAAGAGAGATTTCCAGCATAGTTCGCCTTAAAAATTCAAAGTAAAAAATCATGCTTTCATAAAGAATTATTTTACGGAAGGGCCTTTTGCAAATTCTGTACATGTTCTTAAAAACATACATGATAAGTCATGATTGCACATTTTTTGAAGCAGTGTTGGTGGAATATTTCAACTAAACGTTCGTTTAGTGATGTCGAACAATTTACGTGGCAATGTGAAGTGTGATGTCATAAAACACGTTCTCCGTCTTTCAGTTCATCCAAATGTACGTTATATATTTGGCTTTAGGCTTTTTCTTTTTTATATTAACAATAACCAAACATTATATCTCCAAAAAGTTATAAATGTAGAAACACGTATTGTTGCATAAAATGTGTGTTTTCGGTCCGTTATCGCGGTGAGTTAAAACGTAAAAACCCGGGCGTTATCGGTAGAAAACGTGCATTATTCAGTTAATTCACGTGCCTTTAATGACCGGCTTTTTGTTTTACATAAGTGTTTACAAGGCTTGCATCATAACAATGGCAGCAGAGCGACCTGGATTCAGACCGAGAGTGGGTCAACGATACCAACTTTTGCACACAAACAGATTTCAGCATATATGGCTGTATACAAATATCAACAAATTAAATAACCCGCATCTAACTTACATATTTTCTTCTGAGTTGTCTTTTCCTGGCAAGCTGATGTGTGTTAACTAGATAGTACTTTATGCAGTTATTTTGACTTTATATTTGTTTCCCTTAAAAGCACTAAATTAAGTCTAAAACGTTCAACTCCTCCGGATTTAAATTATTTCTGTCGATTTTATTCAGAACATACAACTTATATGGACATGATTCTATTACGTTGTATGCAATGAATAAAGAAAGTTCAAATTTTCTCTGATGCTGAAGATGTTCATTTGATCAATAACATGTTTACAAAATGTTCAGGCTTAAATTAGTTGTCAAAACAAATAATGGTTAAAGTAAGACTATATCGGTAATTAATCGATTACCTAATATGTATTGTGTGTAAATAATCCCAGTAATCCAGTCAATTTCCAAAAAACAACAACACATTTTAAACGAATGAACACTGCAAAAAATGGCTTCGAAACAAAATGCAACTGCCAAGTTATGTTGCGGCCCGAATCGAGCTTAATGTACAACTGTTTCAATGACATCACTCATGACGTCACACAAGCACCTGCTATGGAGGTTATTTTGAACTAACTGTTTTTGCATTTTCGTTACATTTAACAGCCTTTTTAAACACAAACGATTCTCATAGTGTGTATTTTATGCAATAATAGCAATAATACACATTTTTGCGGTCGTTACCATCTGCAAAGGCCCTTAAAATAGTTGACAACACTCGTGCTACGCACTCGGGCTGTTAAACCATTTTGCGGGCCTTTGCAGATGGTAACGACCTCAAAAAGGTGTATTAACCCTATATCAGTCTTGTAACTTGTACTTTACTCCAAAATGTATTCATTCATGTTAATTACTGTGTTGTCTGGCTGTTTTGTTTACACGATTATTTGTCTCTAGTTCAGAATATGCAAGTACGTCGTACTCCCACCATTAATAATAACGATATCTGGATGCCTGTGTGGTCAGTTTGTGTTGTCTTACATTGTTTTTATCTCAGGCCTTTGTTTGGTGCAACCTCTTTAAATGTGAGACTGCTGTATTTGTCCAGTTTCTACTACATTACTAACAGAAACTCAAAGTTAAGAGTGAAGACAACTCGCGTTTCCACTGAATAAAACTTGTTTTCTTTTCATGACGTGTGGCTTTTTATTTTGTCAGATATTGGTGTTTGCAAAAAGCTTATTATATTCCAAAAGTATGCTAGTTATACTAATTAAATGTAAAAAAAACAACATCGAATAATAAAGTTTAATAGTCGTATACCTAGGACGTAGGTCAATAATGATAGGAATCAAATGGAATAAAAAAAGATGATAAAGAGGATATTTGTTGATTTCGTATCTTATTTCACGAGTTATTAAAAAGCATATTTTCACAAACTGCGAAGCAACGAGGAAAAACATATCTAAGATCACGAGTGAAATTAAATACCATCTTACACTAATATCAACAAATTTACTGTTTCTTTTATGCTTATTTGGGAGGTTTAATTAGTATTTATCTTTATTTTTCTAACTACCCCTTTTTTCTAAAAAGAGTGTTTTATTAGCCGCTACCCTTTGGATATCTCTCACGAAAAATATAGTTGATTATGTAGCTATCAATTTTCTACATCCGGTTCCTGGATAACAAGTTAATTTAGTAAGTTCCCACACATTAATCTAATTTCTGGAATTTTGATACTTACGGAGAAAACTGATAAATTTATTTTTCTGATTTAGTTTTTGGATGCAAATCGTTTGCCATTAAATTTCTTTGTCATTCGGTGATTTTCATTAAGATTATATTGCTCTCATTAAAACTAAACAGGATTTTTTCTTTGGTCCTGATTTTCCTATTAGGTTGCATGTATAAGCTTTATCAGACTGTCTTATTACCATTTTAATCATACACATTTAAATGATCGTCAGTCTAATTGCTTCTTTTATATTCAGATTCGCTTCAAAAGGGGAAGAAAGGTCAAACGCATGAGTTTGTTTTCTTCTCAGTTGTTCTTCAACATATTTAAGTTCCAATAGCAACTTTATCATCTCAAGCACATTCATTTCATTTAAATTTTCACGACGTGTTCAGTCCTACCAATTTTATGCAAACTGTTCTAAAAGGTTTTTAGTTCATTTTATCAGTATAATGAAAACAACATATTTGCAAATAAAATCGTTAATGTCACGATGTGTAGACTTGTAAGCTTGTTTCATGCCGACATGGCGAGTCATATCAAGACAAGTTGTCAACATGATATCGATGTGTTCACTTTAGTTTATAAAATGGATAGCATGTTTCCAATTTATTACTTTTGCATGTACGTAATACTGGTATAAATATTACTGAACATTAAAGTTAAAATGTGCAAACATGTGTATAATAAATCTTTGACAATTAATTGGTTCGATTTAGCATTAACTTTCACATTAAGCTCACGTTAAGACTCCGAATAGCTTTGTTCAATGGTTGTTGTTTAAACATGGCATCTATCTGAGGAGGCATGTTAGCATTGGACAGCAGTCTGTAAAATGTGTTTTGACCCATTAAAACTAGTGTGTTTGATAACGACGTATAGTTGTAAGTAAAATGTTTTATGTACATTAATTTTACGACCCTGAAAGTATTTTTCTATAATAATCATATTCATATTGATGACAAGTATTCTTTTAAGAACGTGAGTATTTATTAATGGGGTTGCCACTTTGAAAGTTGTAAAACACCACTTGGTAATGATCAAACTAACGTGACCTAATTCAAAACGTAAAAAATGTTCCTTCTATCAAAATAAAAAAACAACGTTGTTCAATGTAACTTTAATACATTATTGCCAAAAAAAGCTTAAAACGATATTTTCAAGAGCATTTATATAGCTGAACTCCAACTAGTTTCCACGCTATTTTTTCTTCAGTTTATCAAGATAGATGACAGCGTAGGGGAATAGCATAGAACACAAAGCTGATAAATGTTGTCCGCACGTACAAATATGTCCATGTAAACGTAATGTAATTCAAACTTCTTAGTGGTCGACACGAGCAAACGTCTTGAAACAGACTATCTTACTTTATACGAAAGTGTGGCTAAATCATAAAATAACCGTTTGACAGGATTCATCCAGCTTTGAAATGGTGCAAGCAAACACATTATTTTGTCAAATGTGTCCTTTAAAACATGTTATTTTGTAGTAGTATTCACATATTCTGATTTAGAATAGTCTTCCGAGCCGATGTCAATATACTTTAAGCTTGCGAACATACTGATTTGCTTTATGGACTTCATGTCTCTTAATAATATAAAACACTTACAATTCAAATTTCATTTATTTAATTGAGTATACACACACATGACCATGATATATAACATTCAAATCAAATGAATATTTGGGTTGAAAAATATATCAACATATTCCACCAAAAATTGTATTCGGTGATAAATTAATTTCAAAAACAAACAATATTTGCTTAAACAAATTAAAACACACATACACAAAACAACAACCGTGAACAATACTAAGTACTGATCCGAACAAATACATTTAATTACATATTTAATAAAATTATTATAAATTTTTATCCATTTAGTCAAACGTTCCGAAGCTGAATGACTATTTAGCGCCTAAAACCACCCGTAAAGAAACAAAAACACGCCAGCTTCTGGACAACACATCCGATCAAGGAAAATGATATACCCAGAATAGGCCTTGAAGTTCGTATATCTACAGAGACGCATGATGTAAAAGCAGAAAATTTGCTCTAATTGTTCTTTGTAGTGCTCTCAAAAAATTATTGTATTTTTTCACGCGAGATATTAAGTTTCTATAAAACCTAAACTTTATCGCATTTATTGTGTTTCGACTTCAATTCAGACTCTGAGATTACTTATAAAAATTAAATGAATATACACAAACATTCACGTATTAAAGTATACAATTAAAATATTGTTGTTGAACAGTACGAAATATATCGAGAGCCATGTTGCAATTCATGCTGTTCAACTTTAATGGATATTCCAAGGCACAATTTATGTCGGTTTTTTATTATGTATTTTCTCGTTTTAAATGATGTAGACCTTACAGCATGCTTACATCCGTTCATTTCCAATATTAAACGTAAATAAATACGCACGACGAAGTATAAAAACAGTACTAACCAAAAATGTTTAATATTTTGTTTCTTTTGAAACCGGAAATGAGAAACACATCTAACTAGTGCCGTCGTGGAAGCATTTGTCCGTAAAATATTTAAAACTAGGGCTGAGATTTAAGAACGTAAGGAATATACTTCCAAATATGTATTTGAAAATGACCGTTATCTAACAATAAAAATGTTTATGTGAAGCAAATGAGTGGCCGAGGTGTCTAAGGCCTTTGATTTTAGAACAGAGGTCGCAGGCTCAAAATAGCATGTTTTTTTTATTAAAGATATGAGTTCCAAATTATATATTAATATTTGTATATCTTTTCGACCAATATGTCAAAATCCTTTTCTGATTCGGATGCTTAACACAATTACCAATTGAAATAGCCTTATGCTTAGGTTGTATTGAGTGTTTACAATAGTGAATTTAAATGCCAACTCAATTTTAAACAAGAAAGCGACCAAAGAAGACACCCTGAGTTCTGAGTTTCAAAGTCTCAAAACTAAATAAATTATCTTCATTTCGGTGTTCATTTTACCACTATTATGATTAAAATAAAGTTAGTAAAATAATAGCAACAACAACTATTGTTTTGTATGGTAAAGAGACATAAGAGGCTTTTCCGAGACTCAGACTTGAGACCGTTCGTGAACATTGCCCAAGATTTTAATTTTGGCTTTCAAAATTATCGCGAAGTTTAGAGTATCCTAATACAAACAGTGACCATGACTTTTACCTTATGCGTTCCAACTGCATGGTGTGTCACCGTGAAAATGTCAGAATAAGTTCACTATATTATATTTTCCCAATGTGTAGTTATAGCGACCTTGACACGCATCCCACCAATTCCTACTGCAATCGCAGTGGATGTCTTCACATGAACTTGCTACATGCTTTAATTAGGTAAGTTTCATTGCAATAGGAAGTCATTGAACGGAATATCCCTTACAAAAGTCATCCCACTGTCGACCTTTACCTTGATACCACAAACCCCTAATTGCATATCTAGGTTCATCTCCAGCTTTATGAGCTTGCCATACATAACAGTTGAATCAATTTACGTCATTCCTTACTAAATGTATTGAGCGAAACACATTATCATTATACAAAGAGACGTAAAATCCCGACGGCAGGCCTACAAGTAAGAAACTCAGTACACGTTTTTAGTAAAATATAATTTGCCATGCAAACATAAAATAAAACATGTACATATATTACATAAAAGGTCCCTGTCTTGACACTTGTATTTAATGGGCAAAACTACAACTTACTTTTACATGCAAGTCTGATGACTGACACTGAACACAAACGAGCATACAACATGTGTGGCCAATGGACCAAAGCATCGGCACATGCATGTAAACGATCACGGAACACAAACAAGCTGTGCACATGTATGGCCGGTGAACCAAAGCACTGGTACCTGCATGCTGGCGTATTCTTACAACCATAACGTCAAATAGCTTTACACTTTCAGAACGGCGATACATATTCATTGAAACATTTGGTGAAATGCAGTCGCAGCACCGCGAGTAGGTTAATTGAGCCGAAGTTACTCTACCCGCAGTGTGAAAAAAGTAGTACTACCTTGTATAATTACTAATTTATAAGACAAACTATTGTATTGGATCATAAGAGGCTTGTTATGTATCTGCCGCCAGAACAATGAGCACATGTATATATACATATAAATATGGTCGTTCGAATCCCCATTCCTGGATATGAGGAGCCCCGGGTGACTTGTTTCTGGGTGTTGCGCGTATAGCTAGCTAGCTTGCTGTTGTTGTGTCTCTTTTGTTGCCAAGGCAGGCGGCCAAATGCTGAAATTGTAAAAATACTAAGCACATGTTTCACAATGATATCATAAGATAATTACATGTAAACGAAATTCACATGCATGTTTATTTTAGTTATTAGCATTATCAATTCGAACATTCCATTTCGGGGTGTGATGGATGGGGAAATATGTTATATCTATTACTGTTAAACATGTGTGTCTTCGAAGATGGCCGCACCGAAAAGAATGTTCTCGTTTCGTCACGTGAGTTTGGTCGACAGGTGGTAAATGTGATTTTGTAAGTGTTCAAAATGCGCTTTCCTTGGCAACCGGTGTGCTAACTAGTTACTAGGAAGTGTTTCTGACGAAAAGTAATAAATCAAATATTTGCAGGTTTTCATTATTGATAAGAGCGACCTACACATTCGCTTTCTCCAACCCAAAAACAATCAGAAGGTAAGGTCCAACTTGCTAGATCAATGAGCAAAAGCTGTTTTTTAAATTTTTATTTCAGCGACCTTGATATTGACATCGACACCCAACCCAAATTGCAATCGAAAGTAAAAGGCGGCCGCGCCTCCCGGAGGTTTTAATGGATTCTGTTTAAAAACAAGACGGTTTATATTGCTACCGTATAGATAAGAATAATTTATAACATTTCCATAAATAATTTTGTCAATATCATGAAGAAAACATGCATGCATAATATAGAATATGTAGCAACCCAGCCATGCAAAGCAGCCTTGTAAAGGCAAATGTTGCCTGAAATATTTCCTATTTTTACACTAAAATAATTTCTCTTAATTTAAATACATTTATTTTATTATTTTATTGAAGTGATGAACCAATAATCTTCTTTAATACTATAAATTACTATAAACTGATTGTAAATCAACTCGAACTTACCGGCGTAATGATCAAATATCCATGCGTGCTATTTAAGTTTACGACGATTTTTTCTTGATAAATGTTATTCAATGAACCAAAACTTGTGCGTCCACGTGCAAGACCCTGTTTGCCCACACCTACCAAGCGCAAACGCTCCTCTCAATTGTTCATGTCAATTTCTGTCGACTCATACACATGTTGTTTAAATATTTACATATACGTTTTAATACATTGGCTACGAGTATATACGAACACTTATTACAAATTCATTTGTAATTGTAATTATTTTACACGTTATATACTATAATAGTTTATGCTTTGTAGTAGTGATATTACAATAGTAGTAATATTATTTTATGCACCTTCTTACAAAAAACTGTACACATAGTGACGACATGAACAGTTTTACGACGTCTTACAGTGATTTTGTTCTGTGTCCATGAACACTTATTTCTTTTTGTGACAGAAGATAGGTCCATTTCGTAGGACTTATATTGTTTGTTTGGTGCATGACTTATCTTGTTACTAACATTCTTACCTTGCCTACAAATACGCAGGTAATTATCACTTTAAACCGGCTGCAGAGACCTAATTACAAGATAAAATATCCCTGAAATGTCAAATTGTGTCATGCAACAGTGTACTGGACAAGATTTGATTAAACTTGTTGCTGTAGACCTACGGATAACTTTTTTTAGACAACTGCTACCTCCAGCCGGCCAATCATAGGCGTGTAAAAGTGTTTGATAAATCTCACACACAACTGTTTTTTGTCGGATATTTCAACTAGTAAATCTCGTGCAAATCGTGTACCTACTTATGTTACAAGGGCGTTTTTGATACTACAGAAATGTTTGTTTCCTGTGCTTTCCTGACATTTTTCTCATACAAATGTATTGTATCGGACTGAGAAACAAGCAATACACTTTATGTTGTCTAAGTCGCTACGTTCGCTTATCAATTCCATATCAAACGGCTACTCGTGATCTATCCTATACATAACCATGGTCCTCGGGATCTTTTCTCATAACCCCATACTTATGTGAAATACGAACATTTTTAATTGTCTCTTACGTCCCACTTTTATTCTTTCTCTCTTATTCACTTTTTCCAACGCTACTGATGGGGTTATTATAGGGGACTCCCACTGGTTACCGTTCGTGAATGGTATTACATGAGTATTGATATAGGTACATGCAGAAGTACGAGAAGGCATGGGTTTTTTTAACTACAGCAATCCTTTGAATCTTTCCACTTGGTTAGCTATAATTATCCTATGTTGCGGTGACGTCCATCTTAACCCAGGCCCTGTCAATTTAGGTAACTCGACAACACACTCAGAAGTTACAGAAATTTTCTAAAGCCAAGAGTCTCAACTTTACTAAAACGTTCAGATCTTTTACCCTAAAAAGACATTCTGTATGCTGAATTAAACGCTTATGATGTTATCTCGTTCACAGAAACGTGGCTGTGTCCAAATGTCAATGATGACGAGCTACTTTTTCAGCTAAATTCAGAACAGGTCTGACAATCATGGAGGCATCCTCGTGAACGTAACTCCCAGCATACCAACAATATGTAGACATGTCCTCGAACTTACCATTATTGAAAGTATTTGGGTTGAAATGCATATAAAACACCGGAAGATAATCCTTAGAACATTCTACAGACGCCCTAATTATTACTTTCTGATAATGAAACTTCTTTTGGAATGGCATTTGACACTGGTAGAATGGATAATTTTATTAATGGTGATTTCAATCTCGATTTACACAAACCCCAGTCTGCTAACAAACTTTCAAATATCCCGCTCCAGTACGGACTAGAACAACTCGTCCCAAACTCATTTCACAGAAACGTCATGTTCTGCTATCGACCTATTCATGACCTTAAATAGCAATATTGTTACAGTAAGTGATGTTGGGGAGTCTTGGGACAATCCATGCGCTACCTTTGCCCAGTGTTCTGTCCACTAACATATATAAGCATATTCAACCTACGTTTGAACGTCTTATTTGGAATTTCGAATTAGGAAACTTTGATCTCCTCCGCAAAAAAGTTAAGAGATTTGGATTGGACTTCAAAAACACATGATGACATTAACGCGGCCGATGTTATATCACAACTTCTGTCCTTCTGTACGGAAAGGATTCCAATTAAAATGGTACCTTGGATGCATAACAACATTTGAGCACTCATTTGTTGACGCAAACGAGCATTTGACAAAGCAAACACTAAAAACCTTCAAACAGATCGGGTCTCATACAAACACATACGAAATCTAGCACTACATACTATTAAAGAAGCACGCTCTCAGCACACAGGTAAATTAGCAAACGAATTCAGAGAACCAAATATCACATGTACAATACTGAAGAAATAAATGCGACATCTACATCAATACCACTACTCAGAAACAATAATTTTTAAATCTCAGACGACAAGTAGAAGGCCAACCTCTTAAATATTTTTTTTAGTCCGAGACAATACTTGATAATGTCGACTAAGATCTACCTCCAGTTGACCATTATTCTATTCTTCAACACCTATCCTCAATCGTTATTTAACCAGGTGAAGTCTCCTCAGTTCTTAAAAGGCTTGTCACTGGTAACAAAAGAATTCTTAAAGATTAGCGTTCCACTTTGCAATCACATTAACTACTCTCTTAAACTTAATCGATTTCCCACCCAAAAGAAAATAGCAATTGCCTGTGCTAGTTAATAAAAAAAAACGATCTACACGAAGTTAGCAACTATCGTCCGATCTCGTTGCTCACTGTCATCAGTAAGACACTGGAGAAAACTCATTCAAAAACACATGTTCAACTTTCTTTATTCAAGAAATGCAATCATCATATCTGCGGTCTGTGTGTACCCAATGACTGAACAATCAAACAATTGACCACTCTCTATAATATATTTTGTCACGCCTTAGACACTGGGAAAGAGGTTCGATTTATTTTAATAATATATCAAAATCTTTCGATCGGGTTTGGCATAAGTGACTGTTACATAAACTTGAAGCTAAATGTAAGTGCAGACTCTCTTTTCCGCTGGTTCTGGAACTATCTCTCAGACAGCTCTCAGAGAGCTGTTATTTATCAGAGTCGACACTCCTGAAGCTTCAAGCTGGTGTCCCGCAAAGGTCTATACTTGGGCCATCACTTTTTATTGTCTTCGTTGATGACATTTTTTATCAATTTAATTAGGAATACGTTTCTTCGCCGACGATACAAGCTTATATGTGGTTGTAAATGACCCTTTTACTGCTTCAATATCTCTGAATGCTGATATCCAAAAAATCTCCAAATGGGTTGCACAATAGTAAGTTTCATTTAACCCACACATTCCAGAATCGCTTGTCATTTCACGTAAACATTACAAACCATTTCATCCTCTTTTCTTAATGATCGGAAATCACATACAAGAGGTTTCCTCGCACACACATATTGGTTTCACTTTTTTAAATGACGGTTCATGGCAAAACCAGTTCCTGGCTATTGTAGAGAAGGCTTGGAAGAGAGTACATGCTCTCAGATCACTGAAGTTCATCCTTCAAAGGAAGTCCCTTGAAATAATGTCCAAGAAGTTTATAAGGCAGACTCTGGAATATGGTGACATTGTTTGGGCAAACCTAACCCTTCGCAATGAAAATCCTCTCGAACAAGTTCACTTAGAAGCATTCAGAATCATTACTGGTGCCAATAAGCTTGTTAATACTGATAAGCTTTATTAAACCACTTAAGTCACGCCGACAGCAACATAGACTCACACTGATCTTTAAGATAATAAATTCCAAGACACCAACTTACCTTTCAATTCTCGTCCCGAACTTAGTACAGACTGTTACATCCTAGAATCTACGGAATTCTGCTTGTACAAGAAATTACTTTTAAAATACACAGGTTTTCACAAAGTCTTTCATCCCATCCACTATTGCCTTTGGGGACGATATTCCTTCTAATATCCAAAAGTTTAAAACGGTGTCGATTTTCAAGTCACGACTATCCACACGTCATCAAATACCAAACCTTCCAACCTGTTATTATGAAGGCAATCGTTTCGACTCTATTATGCTGTAGAATAAGGACTCATTTTGGTATTTTAAAGGAGCACTTGTTTTCGAAGAACATAATTCCAGACCCATAATGTCAGTGCGGTCAGAAAGAAACGACCGAATACTTCTTTTCCACTGTTACGTCTGTCGCAACCGAAGACAGATTCTCTTTCAAAATATTCAATAACCTCAACATCTACATTTACAAACACTCTTATTTGGCAGTCCTCATTCTGATGACATAACAAACCGATTTTTTTTTGCCTTGTTCATAAGTTCATGTCAGCCTCGAAAAGGTTTTCGTAATGTATTATAAAAGGCCTACTCGGGATTGTCCCCGAATCACGATCGCAAACCAGTGAACATGCCTTACTTCCTACAACCATTTCTTGACATGCCACCTCCTTTCTCTGTCATAGCCGATCAAAACTTCGAATAAAGTACCTACTCTTATTCTCCCTTCTATCATTTCTACCATTTCTCTCCTAATTGAGTAAATTTCACTTATGAATACAAATATTTTACTGTGTAAGCTATTTTTCTACATAACGATTCTTTTGTGATTTCCGACAATATTTCTAAATGTATCTTTTCTGTATTGCTATAAGTTGTCTTCACCAGATCGATGTATTAATGATATAAATGAAGCGATAAGTCTTAATATTAGCACTAAGCTATCGCTTCAATCCTTTTCCCGTTATACTTTTAACATGCTTATATATTACCATCATATTAATACATACTGCTTGAAAAAAACGACGAAAATGACGTTCGCATGTCATAAATTTCCTTTCATTAATTGGGTTCTAAAAAGCAAGAAAAAACAACATATTTCTGTCTTATTACATACAATGTCTCGAAACTTCAAATGCAACAATAATATGTTTCACAAAAACACTAATGAAAAAACGAAAACACACCATGTTGCTTTCCCATCTTCCACCAGTGGGATGCTGAAACGTTATAAAAGGTACGAATACTTTACGAAAAGCTCTACGGATTCTTCTTTTCTAGAATCCTTCGAACAAAAACGTTCGATTTGGATAAATACGCGTATTTCTCAACAAGATTTCAACGGTAGGAATGATATTTCAAGCTTGTCTTTGTAATGCATGCGCAAAGTTTGCATGTCAGTCTGTATTTTATGTGTTTTAGAGGGAAATCCGTCGTTTTTCAACCTCCCAGTTTTTTCGTAATGGCAAATTTCAGTTTCTGGTCGGTGCATTATGTTTGAATATGCCGTAAAGGTCAAATTGGCATTGAAACGGCGAGTTAAAACAGCTCTTAAATGAAAATTGTCAATAATTGACCGACAGCGCAGGTTTAAAAAAGGGAGTGGTCTTCCGAAAACCGTCATAACTTCATTATAAAAATAATGTTATATTTGCAATTTATACACTGATATAAACTCTAGGAACCTCATCTTCCATGTGATAGTAACTATTTCGTAAATAAATATTGGCAGTGAAGCAGCGAGTTAAAAACAAAACGTTTAGTGTTAATCGGCAACAATGGACCGATTATATATAAGGTACGGGTTAATAAAATAGTAAATTTATACACATTTTTTTAATTATCTTCTATAAACTAATACCGATATAAAGATAGTTTACTGTCCAAAAATTGAAATTTGAATTTGAGAATTTATTTCAACTATTGCGAGTTCAAAGTACATGGAAAGCAAAATTATCTACGGACTGCATTCAAAGCCAATAGGCGTTATTAAAAAGGTTTTGTTCTTACTACATATCATCAAATCTTGGTTACGATTATGACAGAAAAAACAAAAACAATAGATTGGTTCTCGCACCTTTTTGTAAAGACGGACACGAATGGACTTTGATCAAACATGATTTCTCAAATTAAAACCTAAATTAATATAGTCTTTATTATCATGTTTAAATATGAATTTCAATTTTTACTCTTAACTGTTTTGTAATAGATAAAATGAACGGCACACAAGCTTGGCTTGCTTTTATTCTTTCTTTCTTGGAATGATCATATGTTTGACGATTTTTATAACAACATACCCCTAAACCAAGGGTATGAATAAAGTAATGATTCACAAAGTATTTACATTTTATTTTGGTAGTGCAGCTTAATATATACATATATATACAACAAGGATATTTCTTTAATCTATTGAAAGCTTTTAATGTAATTGTAATGTAATGAAACATTTATTAACAAAAGGAAATTGTCATTGGGTTGTTTATGTAAGTGTACTGTTGCCAGATAAAAACGAAACGGGCATGGTAGAATTCCACCTTGAACGTGGACCTGAAAGTACAATCGAGAATAATTACAGTTAGGTTAATATGTCTGTGAGATATATCATAAAATAAATGTACAAAGCCAAAAATGATAATTGAAGAAATGGTGTCAATCCAGCTCTTAGAAATCCGTACATTAATTGTCATACCCTCCGTTCTCAACCTATAACGTGTTAAAACGTGACACCTATATATTATAACAAATATTGGGTTAACAGCTGAATTATACCATCATTTGTTTCTTTTGATCCTTGGCAAACACTTCTCACACATACAATATGAATGGCATAATACTATCCCGGCAACAAACATCCGATGCCTGTTTTAACAAGAAAAGAGTAGGGATGCAAACGAATGGCAAAATTGATATTCGAATATTTGGTAATTCCTTCGATCGAATGTTCGAATATTCGATTACCAAAATACAAATTTTAGAAGTTGTATTAAACTCTAACTATTATTATACGCTGAAGTAATTGCTAGGGTATTTAAACCCTACCTTGTCGTAGCGACTACGCGCGGCAGACCCTTATTTTTTCCCAAATGAGCCAGAAAGACAAAAAGCAATACATTATGAACAAACGATGAACCAAATCGGATTAATTCAAATTCCGCTTCCTTCATATTTGTGAACAATGTGAACTTAAATGGATCCCTGGTCAAATGGCGTTATGCGCCAATGGAGGGTCTTTCCGTAGGACGAGCAGCCTCGTTCCGGGATTGACCTCTACTAAATATTACTACGAAAAAACCAAACCAACTCGGGAACTTGTGAAATAATAAAACGAAAACATATGTGAATTTTGACTCTTCTATGGTAGAATTATAGAGGAAATATATCCTAAAACACTACAATATACAGTTACATTTTAAAGCACTAACATTATATATAAACATGGAAACAGTTTAAAAGACATGTATATATGTAACTACTTGTAGCACATGCCATTCATATCATCACGGCGATTTGAGTAATGATGCACAGCTTTACTTGCAGCCAAGACAACACATTGGTGTGAAGGCCGAAGGCTTAGATCCATTTAATTGTAAAGGCATTTAAATCTACCTAAAATATTTGAATTTTCGATGGACTTGTCTTATAGCCAGTTATTGTAAAATTACGGCGACTTTTACAGTACCCGACGATATGTCCCTGACATATGATGCTTGTTTAGTGCATTGTTAAAGGCAAAAGGTTTACTATTCTATTTAATCAACAACAAAACATCGAATATTGGAATACCGATCTTGACATTCGAATACTAAATGTTTGATCGACTATTTGAATATTCGAATATCGTTTGCATACCTAGAACAAAGGAAAAACTTCAAGTCACAAATAAAGCATCATTTTTCCTTAGGAATTCATATTTAAGTCCCCCGTACATTTATCAGTATGTTTATGAAAACAAATATCCTTTTTTTAATATATATGTTGAAACTCAATTTGTAAGGAAATTTTATATTATCAGTGTGATGGGAATTTTTTCGGAAATACGACATTCCCCACAATATTAATTACCTCCTTTTGAGAACAAAATTGTCGATTCATACTTCAATCAATTTTTTAAAAGAATGAAAGATTACATCAGGCTATGGCATATTTATACAATTACATGAATGGATTGCACTTTGTCATAATCGAAAATTCTGCTTGTACACTTCCTTCTAGCCAAGACGCACATGGTTTGGCATTATATAAGCGAAACACACAAACTAGTTAAAGCCGTATTACTCTATGAACGTCAGAGTGAAATGCATTACTGTGGGAAATTTCGATTAGGAATCTAAATTCACCTTTTTAATTACAGTTTGAAATTATCATAATGTGTAAGTTTAAGTACACTTTTGCCGGTCTTTAGTCTTAAAGTGCGAGCGTTCATCGGCCGATGCATTCGTCAATTAATGAACAGAAATATTGATAAATCCTCAAGTGTCATTGGCCCACAGAACCACTGAGGTTTATAAGTTTTTCAATGTGTCGATTTTAACTTCGCCCAAAAGTCACGATTGCCTTCTAATCAAATAATGTTTCGGAGAAAAAACCAATAGCTTAAAACTTCTGGAATACCCTAAAACTAATTGATCGTGCCATTAACATGATTCACAGCCACCAGCATTCAGAATTGCGAATGTCATCTCGTCCCGGTGCATGTTCTAGTTTGGGCGGTATAACCAGGTCTCGTCACGGTGCATGTTCTAGGTTTGGCCGTATAACCAGGTCTCGTCCTTATGCATGTTCTGATTTTGGCAGTATAATCAGATCTCGTCACGATGCACGTTCTAGTTTAAGTGGTATAACCAGGCATCGTCACGGTACATGTTCTAATCTAGGTGGTATTACTAGGTCTCGTCCCGGTGCGTATTGTCGTTTGGGTGGTATAATCAGGTCTCGTCTGGCTCATGTTCTAGTTTGGGCGGTATTACCATGTCTCGTCCAGGTGAATGTTCTGAGGCGGGATAATCAGTTCTCGTCCCGATGCATGTTCTAGTTTGGGCGGTAAATCCAGGTCTCATCACAGTGCATGTTCTAGTTTGGGCGATTTAACCAGGTTTCGTCACAATGCATGTTCTTCTTTAGGCGGTATAACCAGGTCTCGTCCCGGTGCTTTTTCTAGTTTGGGCGGTATAACCAGGTCTCGTCCCGATGCATGTTCTAGTTTGGGCGGTAAATCCAGGTCTCATCACAGTGCATGTTCTAGTTTGGGCGGTTTAACCAGGTTTCGTCACAATGCATGTTCTTCTTTAGGCGGTATAACCAGGTCTCGTCCCGGTGCTTGTTCTAGTGTGGGTGGTATAACCAGGTCTCATCACGGTGCATGTTCTAGTTTGGGCGGTATAACCAGGTCTCGTCCCGGTGCTTGTTCTAGTTTGGGCGGTATAACCAGGTCTCGTCACGCTGCATGATCTAGTTTGGGTGGTAATACCAGGACTCGTCCAGGTGCATGTTCTAGTTTGGGCGGTATGACCAGGTTGCGTCCTTGTGCATGTTCTGGTTTGGTCGGTATAATCAGGCCTCGTCGTCAGTGTTTAATTGCAATGTGAGCGTTAAACTGATTGACAAGCAAAGAACAATTGACAATTCAATGCTTAACAACAGAGAGCCTTGAAAACGTACATTCCAACTAGCATCCTTTCTGCGTTTGTGTTTTAGGCTATATATAGCTTTGATACAATCAAAACAAAATATATAGCTATGATACAATTGAAAGGCAATATATAGCTATGATACAATTGTAAGGCAATTTATAGCTATTATACAATTGAAATGCAATATATAGCTAATTTGTTCAGTATACAGACAACTGCCGGGATTGTTGGTGGTGGGGTTGGGGGGGGGATAGACTACCACTGTTTCAAAACGTATTTTCGTGATTTTCGTGGTAAACTAGTATCAGACTGATATTTTTTGCATTAATTATTTGAGGTATTGCAAGACGTTCGTGTTACATCGAGAGTTCTTACATTGATATAAAGAGTAATAATTTAAAGAGCACATATATAAATCGCTAATATGCGGTACGCTCTTATTGGGTAACAAATGCCTTTTGTTATAAATATTACCATGTCTTACAGCTCGTGTCTTAATAACACCTTTAAAAACGCACGCTTATTCTGATTCTGCATCCCACAAAAACTGCATAAAACTTCCTCGCCCAACGTAGAAGGTGTTTAAACAAAGTTAACCGGCCGTATAGTGCCCATGTAAGTGCACTAGCCGTCGAAAAGACAAAAAGATGCAAGGACTCAATAGAAAAATAGCTAAAATAGGTAAAAGAATGGTACACTTTAACTAGGAACACAGTATTGAGTCAAAGCATTTTCTTTTTTCACTTTGTATACAAGCAATCATTCAGCTTATACACTCTATAACTTTTTTGTTAAGGCCTCTAGAAATATAGGTTACGAAAGTGAGAGATGCTTACAGGCGAAAACTCGATCGAAAATATTTAATTCTAAATTTCAAATTGATAACTTCTCTTATATTAACAAAAACACTCTTCGGTTAGATGTTTTAACACTAATACTCAATGTATGGTCTTTTTTTGTTATGTATTAATACCATTACATTAATATCTGTCTTTCATAAATAATACATTCAATGATATAACGATTATATAAAAATAATGGTGCAACGAACTGCTTACTTCAAACGGTGTTGCGAGATAATGCAGACGAGGATTGGAGATACATCTATGAGAGTTAAGTCCCTTGACGACATATACTATTTAAGTGGTTGTGGAAACACGGAGAGATAAATAGCAATCTACGACAATGAAGCGCGAGATAAGATTAATTAAGGTTTAAAATGTCTAAAATTGGGTGTTACATGAAGATATAATGCATACATTACTTTGATGTTGTTGTTGTTTTTTAAATTTACAAATAATGATGTTAGCATTGCTTTGCTATATTTGTCTTTTAGAATGATGGTGATAATTTATATTTATTCCTATTTATTCCTAATCATGTGTTTTAAGCATGTTTCTAGTTTAATATGGCAACGTACTTTTGGTATTTTTGAAAGTATTTTTTTTTCAGAAAACCAGTCCTCAGGCCGGTGACATTGAAAGTGGAAAACATTCGCGGTCGAACAATCACGGCCTTTTTCCATCTCACAAAATCAATCATGTTTTTGAAGTTTCAATAAATCTAATACGAAAGGATAGTGTGCCTATCTTTTTATTTTATTACCGAAGGGAACAGAAAGAGAAATGACAAGTACGTCAATTACTGAAGTAGCGTTGTATTTTGTTATGGTAGCTTACAGTACGGGACAAGATGTGCGCTAACCCACCCTCCAGAAAATTGCCCAAACGTTTTTACAGATCAACGGTGTGTACAAATATGCACGAATCACGTCAATATGCACAGTTTTAGACTAAAATTAGGCAAATTATTCTTGAGGGTGCTCCATCAAACACCCCTTCTTACGTTTGGAGCCTTTTTTCGTATTTAGTGGATAAAGACTCTCGTTTAAAATTGTATCTTACATCAAATAATGGACCTGATCCCGAACATAATTGTATTCCTTTGACTAGACTTACGACTACGATTCCGAATAAATGCTGCCTATATAGCGTTTAGTTCGTGCTATACAAATATTATATTTTCACATAGACGTTTCTCATCAAACCATTCTTAACAAGTTAAAGAGCGTTCAATAGAAACACACATTATTTAACTAATAGACCTGTTACATTATCGATAACATTACTATTGTTAGACCTGTCTGACCCAATTGAAATGAATACGAGGCTTAACGTCTAAAACTCGATGTATATGTAACAATGATCATTCATGAATCAATACTTTATACATGTACAGTGACTTTGTCTGTTGTAACATCATCACTCGGTGTCTATCAAACTAGTACTCAGTGTATGGTAAACGAAGACTTGCCCGTCTTTAAAACCAGCACCAAATGTTCGGTGTCTTTAAAGCCGGTTCACAGTGTGTGGTGAACTATGACTCGGTGTCTTTAAAACCAATACTCGGTGTACTGTGAACCATAATTCGGTGTCTTTAAAACCGGTACTCAATGTTTGGTGAACCATGACAACATGTATTGAAAACCATTTCTGAGTGTATGGAAAACCAAAACTCGTGTTTTTAAAACCGGTATTCGTTGTATGGTGATCCATAACGTTGTGTCTTTAAAACTGGTAGTCAGTGTGTGGTGAACCATGACTCCCTCAGTGTCTTTAGAACTGGTACTCAGTGTGTGGTGACCCATTACTCGGTGTCTGTAAAACTGACTCTCAGTTTGTGGTGAACCATAACCCGGTGCCTTAAAACTGGATCTCAGTGTGTTGTGAACCATAACTCGGTCTCTTTAAAACTGGTACTCAGTGTGTGGTGAACCATGGCACAGTGTCTTTTAAACTGGTATTCAGTGTGTTGTGAACCATAACTCGGTGTCTTCAAAACCAGTACACAGTGTATAGTGAACCATAACTCGACGTATTTAAAACTGGTACCCAATGTGTGTTAAACCATAATGCAGTGTGTTCAAAACTGGTAATCAGTGTGTATGAACCTTAACTTGGTGTCTTTAAAACCAGTACACAGTGTGCGGTGAACCATGACAAGGTGTATTTATAACTGGTACTCAGTGTATAGTGAACCAAAACGCTGTGTCCTTAAAACTGGTAATCAGTGTGTGGTGAACCATAACGCTGTGTCTTTAAAACTGGTACTCAGTGTGTGGTGAATCATAACTCGATGTCTCAAAGCTTTTCTATGAAAGCAACACTAAAACAAATGAGCTAAAATAAGATTTAGAAACTTTTGTCTGAGAACAAACTTATTACATATTCATAAAATCAATAAATAAACTGAATTATTATGATATAAATGTGTATAAATATGAAATGATTTTAGAAAATATATTTGGTAACTGGTTTACTAGTTCAGTGTGAGAAATTTTTTGATGGCCACGTGTCCTTGATATTATACATAAATAACTTACTGGCCAAACTTGGACATAGAGAGCTATGTATTATATATTATACTGTTCGTAAGAGGACAAAAAGAGCAAGGAATTATGAAATAAATGGTACTATGATACTGGCCCTTGTTTGACATAGAGAGCAAGTAGTATGCAATTAGTACCATCAGTTCTACTTGGACATGATGAGCAAGGTAATATGCATTATAGTGTAACGGTGGTCCCTTTTGGACAAAGAACGCAATGTTTTATGACCTATATTGTTATACTTGTCCTATTGGGACATGGAGAACAAGGTGTTATGAACTGTACTGTTACACTGGCCCTGCTTGGACATAGAGAGCAAAATACTATAAATCATACTGTAACATATGTCCTGCTTGGGCATAGAGAGCAGGGCCTTATAAATTGTACTGTAACATTGGACCTACTTGGACGAAAAGGACAAGGCATTATTATTTTACTTTAACATCTGTACAACTGTGACATACGGACCAAGGTATAATGAGTTATATATTGGTCATATTGGGACATAAAAAGGTATTATGAATTGTACTGTGAATCAGGTCCTACTTGTATATATAGAGAAAAGTTATATGAGATATACTGTAACATTGGTCCTACTCTTACATAGAGGGCTAGGTATAATGCAATATACTGTAACATTAGTATAATAATGTAACATTGGTCCTACCTGGACAACGAGAGCAAGGCATTATGAATACTTCTGAAAAATTTGTCCTACTACTTAATAGAAAGCAAGGTGTTTGAATTTTACTCTGAAATTGGTCCTATTTGGACAAAGAAAGAAAGACATTTTGTATTACACTGATACATAAGTCCTACTTTTTAATATTAAGTTATAAATTCATTTAAATGATTTTGAAGCTCCCACGGGCAATCAATTGATACCGCAATCATTGCTTTATAGCTATATTGATCGAAAATCCGATCAATGTAACTTCTTGATAATCAACCTAACAAATTGGTTATGTACCGAGTAGCCATATGTTACACACGTGTACTTAACCACTGCAGGAAATATTTAAAAACGTTTGTGAAGATGAGTTTAAAACATGTGTTGTGCATAGTGGCATCGTTATATATATTTATATCATTAAGCATTTTAATTATTTTTATAGTGACAACGGATTATCCCGAAGGTAGTATGATTATTCGTGTTAATGTGTTTTATGATTCGATAACTTTTGTTGTGCTATTGTGTTGTCATGACAGTCGTAAATTTGCAGAACATAGAAAATTTACACATAGTAAAACTGTTCTGTAATACATGTGTTTTTTGTTGCCTTGACATATATCGATATATGTATTTTACAGAGTCGCAAAGACATTTGTAACAATTTGTAACAATTAACGAAACATTTTAGTTATACTTGTCATTTATTATAGGCAATATGGAAATTCACTTACCGGTCGTACATACGTTAGACATAAAAAACAATCTATGATATTTTTAACCGATGCCTTGGTCCTAGTGTGAGCTATATTGTAATGCAATGCTGCCTTTCTTCAAATTGGACAAACTAGCATGTCACCTTCTGATACCTTAGAGAGACATTTCATATTCTTCCTGTTTTGCATGCTCTTTTCACTTCACTACGCATGAAATATATAATGATATGTTGGAAATAATTTCCATCGGAAACACAAATAACATTGTAACTATAAAATTCTCCACGATTAGATTAAGAATAATAATTCAAAAATGCACGTGAAGTTCTGTTAACAGCTCTTTTACTCTAGCTTTATCAGTATTTTGCTTCTGGAAAACATTCTGTGATATACAATGACTCAATTATTTAAAACATTCCGAAATGAGTTACAAAACTGAATTGCTATAATTACTACTCTAGAATTAAAATTGTATTTAGATACGTCAACCTCTTACATCCCTGATCCTAAGTATGAGGATGCAAGGAGGGAAACAAGGAGGTTATCACAAGAAATGTGGATGTACATGGATAGCCAACTTAAACGACTGATAAGCCAAAGCGTAGAAACAGAAACTGAATCTATTAAAGACATCCTTGCTTTTGGCTCTCACCTTCATACGTAAGTATGTTAGTAGTATCTGTGATTATTCATTTATTTGTTAAACTGCCATTTTAATGAAGCATGATATATTTGATACCTTCAGTATATCATATTATCTATATAATACAATGAAAAGCACTGGGACAATCCCAGTAAAATACATAACATAAATCTTGGTTAGGGGCACAGACGACAAAGAGCAAAAACAGACACATATGAAAACCACAAACATAATAAACAAACACCAAAAACAGACTTCAGACTCGTTAAAATGGCTTCATCGATAAATGATGGGATTAGCACCTTTAAACGGTCGGTAAAACACGAGTTCACAAGCAAACGAGTCTACTGGGGGCTTAAACTAGTTTGCAGGTCCACAACTTCCTAAAAGCATGTTTGATTAAAGTATAACATTCATTAGACGTTAGTAAAAATACACGAACATAGTAGAACAACTATATAGCTGAGTGTATAGCATTTGCAAAACATTGCAAAGTCCCAAATTATTTACTTTTAGGTTTAACTTCTGTTTAGGACAACGCAATCATGGACTTCTGGCAATACCATTTGCCTTACAACATTAATTAAACATTTATTTCTCTTTCATCAGTGTTAGTACTGACAAAGAGGACCCTTCTATACTTTTACAGGGCGATTTTATCGGCACATGACACATTGGAGGACGAGTTTGAAAAATGGCGAAATTTGCGATCAAACGAGGTGAGCAGATTTGTCCAAGAGCAACTAGACTCAATCCAGGCACGTATAGCCAATATTTTCAAGTTGTTTACAATGAAACTCATACATAGCTTATGTGTGTTAGTAATCTAGCTAAGAATTAATGAGGCCATACCAATTTCATTATGTGCTAAGAACCTAGCGGAAAACAGCAAACATACTTAAAACGGAAATGAATCCAAAATATTTGAGAACAGCATCCGGATTATTGTTGCAATTTTTTTGTATTATTGAAACGGGTTTGGTAATACTAATAAGAGACATTTTTTTATTCCTGATATTTAATTTAGAAATATGTTTTTTTTAGCATTTAAAGTCAACTTTTGCATTTTCCTATTGGAAAAGCAGCCCAACAATTTTTGTTGGAAAATTCTCACTTTCCCATTATTCAATATGGGAAAAATCAGGAAATTGGAAAACTCCAATTGGAATCATATCCAATTGAAATCTTCCAATTGGAAATATTGGCAATGGGCTTAATTCCAATTGGAAATTTCTTTAGGAATATATTGTGATTTTATGGTGTTTTTATTGTTTACTGTGCCTGAGTCCTGACGTTGTATCCATTCAATTTCATGCTAACACTTTTGTGCCGATGTCTTAGCGATAAGTTTTAAGCATCACTTATTGTATTTTTATGCAATAAATCATATCAAAAACTACCTGAAGTATTCTAACTCAACCAGTGACACAACTTCCATTTTTGTAAATGTCTTTAAACTGGTTTCTTCTCCTCAGGGGCCAGTTTTTAATCGATTAAATGTGGTCACGAACGACTAGTTATTCATTTTGGAGCAAATATTAAACTATACGCTTGAAATGTTGTTTTTGGTTGACAGTACCTTTACACTTACCACATTTTACCATTGTCTTTATTTTTAGTAAAGATGTTATAATTTAATGATGAGGCATGTGAATTGTTATACCTAACATAGTTATGTATTTCGTAGACACTGTTCTGCAGTATGATATTATTACATATCCTTCACCATGTGCCCATGAAAAGCCTACCCCAAACACAGTTAATCATAACATCAGAGTTTGGGTATATGTTTTAGAAAGAATATCGAACTGTATGTTGGGCTAGTGCATCTTGCATTACAAAATAAATGATATTGGTATAGCCTATTGCCATAGTCCCTTTACTACATTGTAATAGCTAGGCCTGTCATTATACAACATGGCAGAAAAGCAAAAAACAACATATGATTTATACTCATATGAGAATCATCTTGTACCTTTTAAAATGGAGTTTACAATTGTTCACCAAAAAACTGGTACATGTTAGCTCGCTGAAGCTCATATAAATCACTTTCCACGTCAATCTGTTAGGGACTCTCTCATGTTTTGGCACCAAACAATATATTCCAGGTAATGCATCAAAAACACTTGAATAATGTTAACTTAACTTTTTGATAACAAAATACAATGAACGTATGTAAATAAAATCTGGTTTTAATCGGGGTCGAACCTACGCTTGTTGAAAAAAGATAAGAAAACCGATAGCATAACCACTCAGCAATAGGGGTTCATACATAACTTTTAGAAATCATTAATATTGACTTCAAAGACTGTATTTAAGTATATATCAGCATTTGTTGAAGGGTTCCAGTTGTGAGTATCTTAGTTCTAACACTCCTGATAATTTGATACACTTGATTTCGTATTTGAAAAAAAAAGTACAACACAGTTTACAAACCATGAGCGAGTCACTATAACTTGTACAAGATTCATATCTGGTTGATACACACTCCCTCAGTCTTAAAAACTGTTTCACGTGATTCTTTTAAACAAAATTAGGTCCGTAATATCAGTTAGAGCTGACCAGATGCTATAATTTGATTCTAATGAGTTGTGCAAGTTGTTACATTGCAAACATTTGTTTAATGATTAATACTTGTATGTACTTGTATTTGAATGTGACTTCAAACCGGGTAATCACAACATGTTACTTTAATCAATACTATCTGCTGTGAATCTGTCAGACGAATTTGTTTACTGAGCTTTACAGAAGATGAATGACACTTAAGTTTTGCAAAATGGATATCTCAAACACCCATGTGTTAGTCATATATTTCTTCCTACAATTTCCCTAAAGAACCAGGTAGGTAGGAAGGTTGCACCCCCCCATTCCGGGGAATACGGTGGATTTTTAATATCAGTCCACCCAATCCCAGGTAAATCCACGCCAAATACCCCCGCACCCTGGTGACCCCGCATCCTAGTTAAAATAAAATAAAGAGAAGCTTAGACTTACAAGCCTCAAAACTGTTATAAACATAATGTTTGATACTTTACTAGACCTTAAAGGGCCGTATGATAAAATAGCGAATAAATAAGCAAAATGTGGAAAACTGACATAAACTTGGAATTTATGTGTACAGTGCATTGAAACTAACTAACTGAAGTACCACATAGTTTACAATTAATTTATTTTCGAAGTTTTTTCGTTAAAAAGATTACTAGGTATGTATATATAGTAGAATTCATTATTATGCGTGGTTGGCTAGTCGAAGTTACCACGTGATATTACCAAGTTAGCTTAAATTTTCCAAATGTTTAGGGTAAGCCTACGTAGCACAGTGGATACAACACTGCAATTTTGGCGACACAAGTTCGAACCCGATCTCAAACCGATTGTTTTTTACATTTTGGTATTTCTTTAACAATTGTGATATCAAAGAGTAAAACATTTTTTTAAATAATTGTCCTGAGATTCTTTACCAAAAAAACTTTGTTTGGTGCCAATATGGTGTATAGTCCCTTTAAAGCAGCATTTTGTATATCTGTAAAGTTTACATTGCCTATATTCCTTACATTATATTTTTCTTTTTAACCTATAACTTTTCTTAAGCATAATCTTCAAAATTGTCGGGATGGGGAGTTATAACCCTAAATTAACCCAAATACATTTTATGCAAAATTTCTAATTGGCTGCAATTAGGCAGCTCAGATGCAGGAACAAACATCACTTGTGTCCTAATAATAGCTTTCCATCTGACAAGGTCTAATATAAGGAATTGTCATGTGACTGTTTATTAACTCTCAATTTATTGAAATTGGAATTACTTACATGAACTTGTTAGAACTGAATTAAATGGATAACAAATGATTGTTTAAATAAAATAAAATAGATAATTGCATATATGAACTATCTTTATTTCTTGTTTGTCAATATGAAGAATAATGCAATGGCTTTTTGAATTTCATAAAAGGATTAATGGAAGAGTCTTTTTTTTTTTACAAATTGTGCTATCTTATAATACAGATCATTATTTATTTAATCTTGGTACAAATGGAGTACAAGGTCTGTCTGATGTTACAAATAGCAAGAAGATAGATAGAATGAGTTAAATTTTAAAGCAAATCATGGTGATTTGCCTAAATGTGAATGCTGATTGAATCAAAATGGTTAATGAATAATAATGTTCAATTGAAACAAGTGATAGTGTAAGTTTGGTTTGTGTATGCCATATATTCCCCAGGGGGGGAGGCAAAATCCCTCGGAATCCTAACCTTATAAAATTAGTAATGAAAAGTATATTACCTTGCTCACTGCTATAATAATTTACTTATTAAAATAAGTATAACTTGTAAAAATTCTATCTTGCTTTTTTGATGTATTATATATTTATCTGTAGCATTGACAATTGATGATAATTACATACTATATTATTTATTCATTAATTGTATGTATACTAGAGCATCAAATAAATATAAGTTAACATGCATTCAGATTTCTGTATTAAGTCTTATAATAAATGTTGATATTGTGCTCAGTTTTGTTAAATCACTTGGTCATATATCAAAATATACTGGAATTTAGACGTAAATCGCCTGGAATTCAGACCAAAATCTCTTGGGATTAAGACCAAAATCCCCTGCGAAGCCTCTCAGAAATATGGCATGCATGTATTTGTGTCCATCTTTCACCGTAAAGGTTGTGGGTTTGATCCCCACCAGGAATATGTTTTGTAGCCTCTAAAAATTAAGACTAGGAAACCGACTTCAGGTTGATAATATAAGCTTATGGTTTTCATCAACTCCAAACAAATAGAAAATAGCTATCAGCTAAAAATCCTATTCAACAGTTGTTTGAGAATGCTAAATCCTAACAGTACGCGGGGAATTAATCTTGTGACACACATAGCAATAACGCGCTAAATAGTGCAAGTGCATGCAGGTAATTTGTACAAGTAGATGTCAAGTATCATCTTGGTTTATTCACAACAGAAACAGTAGCGTTTTTATTAAATCTCACCCAGCTTGTGGTAACATGGCACATCGCTGGGGCGGTTCCAGGAATTGATGTTAGAGGGGGCGTAACTAAGGTCCGCAACTTTTGACATGTGCCCCTCCCTCAGAACCGAAAGTGTATGCCATGAGCTGTTGTATGGGGATTTGGGGTTACTCCCTCAGGAAAAATTTAATAATTTGTAGTCGGAAATGGTGCATTATGAGTGAATTTTATTATCTTTGTTTCTCTGATATTGATGAAAACAGTAAACTTGGATTATTTTAGAGGGGGCGCACGCCGGGTGCTTAATCCGTTAGTGCTTCGACCAAATTCCTTGAGCTACACCATTGCATTTACCTTAGCTATGACAACGACATATTTTTATAATATTTTCTTTGGTTAAAATGTGATGTCTTAATTGTCTGTTAATATTCCCACTAACATAACATTCATAACCTTTTTAAGTGGCCTGCACAATGCAAACCACACCAAATTCTTTGAGCTACGTCGTTGCATTTACTTTATTTAGCTATGGCAGCGACAGGTTTTCATATTACTTTCACCTGTTTCAGTGAATGCTTCTATTTTTTCTCAATTCCAACTATTGATATATCATCACCATATTCATACATTCTCATTCACCAGAGTTTTGATAATGATGAATCAGTTTTCCAATTGGAAAAGCTTGAAAAAGGCCAATTTCCAAATGGGATTCCCATTGGAAAAGCTGACTTTAACTACAAAAAAACATATTTCTAAATCAAATATTAGGAATAAAAAAATATCTCTTGTTAGTATTACCAAACCTGTTGATATAATATACAAATAAAAAACATTGGGTGAAAAACAAAGAAATTAAGTTTGCAAAAATTCCGGATTTGCAAACTTAATCCGGATGCTGTTTGAGATCAGGTAACCCACACACGGAATATTTAAACGGCACTTTATGTTTTTACAACGCATGTATATCTTAAAGATACTAATATATGATTAATATCAAAGTTCAATCCTTCCTAATGTTTTTTGTACGTCCTTAGGTTATGCAAACAATTGTATCAAGTTTCATGCTCAAAAAATGTGGAAAGGCAATAAATGTTCAAAACACATATAATTTAACAAAGGACAGTTGCCCCCTTTTATGAAAAGAATGTATATTGTGATATGTACACTAGGTAGGGGAACCGTAACGAAACATATATTAAATTTTCACCTTAAGTTAAATAAAACTCCTCATAACATTGTACTTTGCATAATCATTATACACTTAAACTTTTGTTGTACTCATTATATCGCTTTTAATACTTTGAAAATAAAATAATTTGACTAACTAGTACAATAAAAAAAATCAATAGAGTTTTATCACACATTTTAAAATCGTTTTTGATTTAAAATGGTTTCGGGGAAAGTTCGTATACATTCATTCGTATATTTTATTGTACTTAAATTATACTTAATCAGTACTGATATTTCGTATATATCCTTTCTACAACAGCGTGCCAATGAATAAATAACCACTTCAATGTCAATGAGTTACAAAAGAGGAGAAACAGCTGTATGGCGAAGAGAGACAGCTACCAGCCACAGTTTCATTTACAATAAATATTGCTTCGTTAGATTCTATCCGTCTGATTTAGAATAAAACAATGAAACAACATTGTTGACTATGTTTCAGAACCCTTTGAACTGTTCGACCGCAGATATGTTCGTTTGCAAATTAGATAAAACTTGTGGATTTGGATGCCAGATGCACCATGTTACTTATTGTCTCATGGTCGCCTATGCAACGAATCGAACTATGGTTTTGGTTTCTAAAGGATGGCGGTACTCAAAGACTGGCTGGGATACTGTCTTTCGTCCACTGAGCAAAACATGCCACGAAAACCATCCAGATGTTATCAAAAGTAATGTTAAGATAGCGTATTTAAACCTTTTGCTTTCATTTTTATAACTAAACCATGTATTTCGGCCATTTTATTTGTTTTATGTATGATGAACGAATTACATGTCTGATTGCATCAGGATTGATTAACAGTATTTCTTACTTTCTTCCTGATAACGAAAAGTGCCTATATCATTGACAAATTCCACTACAATGATAAATTATGTTGATATGTTATATAAGACCTTTGAAAGAATAAGGTCGTCCATGCTGCAATGGAAATGTAGCCCGAATGCATACCACGGAGATCCTGCTGCAGTCGCAATATTGTTTTTACTCATATTTTCAAATTTT
This sequence comes from Mya arenaria, assembly GCF_026914265.1. Classification (NCBI taxonomy): domain Eukaryota; kingdom Metazoa; phylum Mollusca; class Bivalvia; order Myida; family Myidae; genus Mya; species Mya arenaria. The sequence continues at coordinate 45,410,415 of NC_069129.1, forward strand.
CCATGATTTTGTGTTACTATTTTTTTATCTAATATTTTATTTTACCGTCTTGATAGTTTTTCAAACCATTAAGAATATTTCATTAAATATCAAAACTACAGCTTTATGCATTGCCTTTAATCGCCAAGGTGGTATAGGTATCTTCTTCTCATGGGAAGTCAAAGTTAAGAAAAAAAGGAAAACAAGATGTTTTTATGAAAAGACATTGGTCCTGCGAAAATTTTAGAAATTAAATTTTTATGAATGCTTCTCAAAATGGAGACATGTAAACCAATTAAGAATCATCAGCAAATAAGATATTTCAGATTATTTTTTTTTTAAATTAACTCCATACTTTTTGTCATAACAAGTGCGATAAGGTTGCCTCAATTAGCAAATTTTGGAAACATGTTGATGAGATAGAGATGTGTATTATAACTAATTACCCTTGAAGAGCAGTATGTTTGATACACACTGCATTTGCTAAATATTAAACTAAGTGAAATTCTCGAATGTTTTATTTATACCGTCTTTTGTGCAACACAACGAGGTTCTACAAAAACTATTATTTAAAGAGTAAAATATATTATCGATGACGTAGCAACTTTACTTATTTTCTTACTTAATCAATTTGTTTAAAGATATTATTGCGCAAATACACACCATAGTTTTCACAAAAGTAACGAACATTATCAAATATGTTCAAACGTTACATACCAACATATTGACTTATTTTAGGAATCCGTTCTCTTGAGAAACTTTAAATCTAGAGTGTCAAACATGACGAAATAAGTTATCCACGATATTTTAAACAGTTACTGACTTACATTCGGAATGGGTGATATTGATCATCTACACATCCTAGATTTCTATACTCAAAACATGATCAAATATGTAATCCACGATATATTGTAATATATGACATGTTCAATAGAAGTTCAATAGATGTATTTATATTCTATGACCATGTACTTTGTGGGTATACGTCAAATAAAAGTATGTTATGTTCTGTTCAATAAAAAGACGTAACTAACCGACATACTTATGTTCTTTAGGAAAGGGTGGTTTTGAGAAATAACTTGCCATCTATTTTTATAGAAGAGTGGCAAAAGAGTCAAATATGTTTCCACGACGGTAAATAAAACATATTACATAGCTTACCGAATTACTTACTGCAGGAATGGGTCATCTTACGCGACTACAAATCGTAGATCTCAATACGGGAAACGATCTTCCGCTTGCGGTGCCAGACATTTTGCTAAAATGCATTCAACATTTCCACGGACATCCCGGACCGTGGTGGGTGGGGCAATTTGTGAGATACATTTTTCGACCAAATCACAATCTTGAGGAAAGTTTGAAAAACAAGGAGAAACGTTTTACATTCGATCATCCCATTGTAGGGTATGTTTGGTTTTATTTTAGCATGTGTTCAGAGTGCAATTGTACTATTTGAAAATGGTATTAACTGTTCTTGCTCATATATGTTTTCATTCTCCATCCCTTCTGTAGTAGTGTGTAATAAGACGTTTTTAATGAAGTTGATCGCGAAACGACCTCGCATACTTGGTTAAATGAAACGGTAAACAATCATTGCAGTACTTAGATTCAATTTCATGTCAGCGAGAACAAAATGAATAAAAAACAGTGTTATTTTGTCTTAAGATTGTTTCATCAGAATTCAGGTGCGAAGAACAGATAAACTTGATGGGGAAGCTTCGTTTCATTCTTTACAAGAGTACATGATCCATGTAGAGAGGTGGTTTGACGTTGCAGAAACAAAGACACCAACTGTACAACGAAAGGTTTACCTTGCCACGGATGACCCCTCATTGTTTAGAGAAGCAGAACACACGTAAGGAGGATATGTTATTTTATAATGATTTTGTAAAGAGGATACGTTATTTTATAATGATTTTGTAAAGAGGATACGTTATTTTATAATGATTTTGTAAAGAGGATACGTTATTTTATAATGATTTTGTAAACAAATGACCAAAACGACGAAAACATAACTATAAATGTCATCAAAGGCGACATACAATATGAAACAAATGCAAACTACAAATTATAGTACAATAGATAAAACTTTACACGATTCTCCGTGTAAGCATTTGGAGCAATTCTGCTTTTAAATTGTAATAATGTATATTTTCGGTAATGTAATTCAGTTTGATGAAATGGTTATAATCATTTTCAAAATTGTGAATTTTAGGTATCCAACGTACAGCTTCATAGGTGATGTGAATATTTCTATAAGTGCCCAACTTAGCAGCCGATACACTCTAGAATCGTTGAAAGGTGTAATAACGGACGTACACTTCCTTTCAATGTGTGATTACATCGTGTGTACACTATCATCACAGGTAGAGTTCAAATACTATTGCAGAGCGGACAAAATCTGTATTTGATTAGTTGTTTCCCATTAGTGTGTGCTGTTTTATCTTTTTCTTATATAAAATTCTATGATTTAACGATATATCAAGTTTCGAACTGTTTATTTTTAAGATATGTCGTCTTGCGTACGAGATAATGCAAACAAAGCATGGAGATTTATCTTCGAGAGTTAAGTCCCTTGACGACATTTACTACTTTAGTGGTGGAAGCCCGGAGAGATGGATAGCAATGTACGACCATGACGCGCGTAATGAAGATGAATTCAGTTTTAAGGTTTGATCTGTCAGAAGTTGATTGCAATTATAAGATATAATAAACAATGTAATATAATTAAAAATTTATTTTTTTCTTAAAATTGAACAGATGATGATTTTATCACGGCATTGATGTATATGACATTGTCCTTTTAGTATCATGATAATATATTCAATAAAAGGGTATATTTATGTTTATTTCATAAACGTGTGTACAATATGAGATATATGCAAGCTCGTTTTGCATGCTCAAGGGGCCTAATTTATACGAAATAAACTTTTAATCGATTAGATTAAATGTTTCAAAATATTAGCAAACCTTAATTTGATAATTTAAAGCGTTTGCCGTCTCCAATCTGGTAACGTAATTTTGGAATTGTATAAAACCTGTGTTCTTAATTTCCATATTCAGGCTGGCGACACCATCCAAAACTACGGGAATCATTGGGATGGATACTCAAAAGGAAAACATTTGCGGTCAGGCAACGAAGGTCTTTTCCCATCTTACAAAGTTAAAAGGTTTCAATAAATCTGATACGAAATGATAGTTTGCCTGTCCATTCACCAGGAAGAATTATATCAGAACGAAAAGATATGCGCCCTACCCCCCCCCCCCCACCCCCACACAAAAATAGTAATAAAATAATGCACGAAAGACATCAATAAGCATCACATTTCTTACGGGACCTCAAGCTAACACCCTACATCACGTTTTCAGCCTTTGTTCTGTTCCCGTTGCACGTTCTGTGTTTACTTTTCCGAATATTTAAATCAAAACGTGTTTAAGCGAGGTGCCTCAATGACTTATTCAGGAAAGTAAATGATGCCAAAAAAACAACAACAAAGAGGCAGTGACGTTTTTTATTCAGTAATTATATGCGACACTGCATGATAAAGCAAGATCTTTGCGTAATGCCGAAAGATTTATGTGTCATAAGAAGCATTTCATTAACATTAGCAAAGCATACATTGTTTAAAGGAAGTTTTTTGAGTGTGGTGTTAAGTGTAAAAAACCTGCTTGAATAATTGTGTAAGCATCTCGTTTCATAAACATCATTGAAGTAGGAGCAATCTGTACAATGTATACAGAGAGTATTCAGTGCAGGATGCACATGCCGACGAACCTGTTTTGAATGTCTCTGTAATAGTAATGAGAATTGTATGAATGTCATATCATGTATTTATGTCTAATGAGGAAATACATGTGTTGTCCTTATATATGTGTGAATCTGTATGATGCTTTAACTGTGTCGCTGCTAGCTGAACCTTATTGCTAGTTATAATGAGTAAAAAGAAGAAACTAATATCAAGAAAGAAAAACTTTCTTAATGCACTCAACGAACAGAAAAGGGCATCACCTGCAAACGAACGAATCGGGAGAACAGTGACAACCCATGGTTAATGGTACGAACAACCCGAACTAAGACAACTAGGTTAAATTTTATTTGGGCATCAACTGATCGCAGGATATATTGGAGCAACCGTTTAAACAATCTTATCTCGCTTCAAGTATATCACTTTAACACGTTATCATAGCAAAAAAAAACACTCGTAAATGACAAGAAGTGTAACTCTGAGTGAAACATCTCTAATGTATTGCCTTTTGCAAACGTATTCAATTTCAGCAAACACATTTGCTATAATTCATCAGAACATAAAATGTTTCGGAAAATACTGAATGAAATTCGAAGCATCACTACATTACAAAACCAACTTGTTTCGAATATATTAACCAATATTTGGATACCCATAGTTACCAAATTGCATCCCTTTAAATATGTTGTCTTAAACATTAGGCATAACCAAGATGGATACACATAACAGCAATATATGTACAAAATATGCACAACTATTGTGAATCTTTTAACCATATTTCTTGCCTTCAAATTAGGTGTTTAAGCAAAGAATTGAATGTTTCATCATGATTTTGAATGCTTTTTGAAGAGAAAATATATGGTAATGTCTGCTTGTTGTCATTTCGAAATTCGTAACTGTTTGACCTGCATTTCCGAAAGTGCCTCTCTTGGCATTCAAATCTGTTTAAGATTAATTAAGGAGGGAAAAGTATGAAATGTAAATCGGTAGAGGATAACATGCAATGTGTACCTACTTAACGAACCATAACTTGGTAAGGAAAATGTCGCAATATTACCTTCCTTGATATGAATTATGTGGTGAGCTAAGTTAACGTTGTTTGGGCTTAATTTAATCTGTATTTGGGTTTGCTTTCTTTGAGCAGATTGCAATAGGAAGCTGAAAACAGTCAAATACCTTTTTTTGTTCAGCTATTCCCTGAAATGTAATATACTTGTATGTTGATAAGCTTCTGTCTTTGGTTGAAATACTCAAATGGCTAGTTTATAGTAAATAAGCAAGTTGTATATGATTCAATACCAAAGGTCTAAGTCATATATTGGGCTCTCGCACATTATGAGATGGTTTTAGTTTAAAACGGTAAATAAGTTCACATGTTATGGTCATTTAATCAATTAACAAGATTAATGGCCTCTAGCCCATTTTACAAAATACTCAAATAAAAGCTTTTTATGATGTACAGGATGTATTTTACGATACATAGTGTTCAATCAATTTATTCGGATGTAAATGTATTAAATCAGAATTCATTAATATAAACAACTAATTATTTCTTAAAAGGTCCGTTATACACTGATTGGTACACTTTGGATAGGAGAACCTTCAAAATACCTCAAAGACGTAAAACCTGTTGTCTAAGTTGAATTGAAATTGTTCGTTAACAGTTATATAATAAATACATCTCTTTCAATGCATTTGTAGTGGAATTACATTTTCAATTGTCACTACGATATATTCAAGGATCCCGGAGGACCAAAAATATCTAACTACATTCCATCTTTAAAAAAATCTAAAACCTGAAAGCAGTACCCAATTGTGACAGGTTGAGGTAATAATCAATATACACTCAATGGTCACAAACGACTATATGCTTTTCTAATTACGTGATTAGTATTGCTTTAAGGTGACCGGATCATGAAACGTGCGTTATATATGGATTGTTTTGTTTTATATCACCGTGTGGTCGTTTATGCTTCATAAGTAAATGCTGTGAGTAATTCGACGGTGATATCAATGGTTAAACCCTTCACCTACCCCTAGCAGTGCGTCTGCAAATTAAGTGAGTGACAGATGATTAATCTGAAATTGTGTTTACTGTGGTTGTGTTGTCTCGGAACCAAGTGATTGACAGGTGATTAATCTGAAATTGTGTTTACTGTGGTTGTGTTGTCTCGGAACCAAGTGATTGAGAGGTGATTAATCTTAAATTGTGTTTACTGTGGTTGTGTTGTCTCGGAACCAAGTGATTGAGAGATTAATCTTAAATTTTGTTTACTGTGGTTGTGTTGTCTCGGAACGTCATTGATCGTTTGTGAAGTGTCACTGATATATTTGTAATAAAACAATATATCAAAATTATGTTATTATTTTGCTGGTTGGTCACGTCCTTGAAGTTTTGTTTTTATTTTGTGCGTTTTTTTCATTTGAAACAAACATGTTTGTATGATTCTACTTTGCTTTGGGTGTTCTTGTTTAGGAAGTGACGGATAAGCATTGGAACTTTGGGGACCCATACAAGGTGCAACATTACAGACTGCAGTGAATATTGACTAATTAAATCAAATTAATGCAGCCCCGATACTGTGGTTCGGACTTTTTGAGACTACTTTACCATTTAGACCGTCTAGCTAGCGATTTCTTCTAATTTTAAACATAATAAATAGTTACATGTATACATATGAAAATAAATCGTTTCTATCTACATCATGAGTGCGCGAAAATCCTTAATTGCGTCATATATTTCTAGTAGATTATAAATCTCCGTATGTTAACTTCGAAAGCGCAAATTTACGATTTGCACTGCAATATCATTTTAAAACGTGACCGTCAATTGTTTTGAATTATTCATGATATAACTATATTTGGCCAACATTGCTATAAAAACGTCAAAACGGTTTGAATAAATAAAAAAGACAAGCATATATTTAAAATTAAAGAATCACGACTGAAAAGAGGAACTTTTGAAGCTTATTCTATGTTTCGTTTTAAGTCCCTCAAGGATGCGTTGTTATTTTGCAAGTCACTGAAATGATTAACATGTTGACGTGAATATATTAGACATTCATCATATAACATTAATGTCATATTAAAATCAAGTTGGCTAAACATATCTTCTTTGTCAACATTCCAGTCATAAATTAAATGGAGATCATTTGCTGATTAGAATAATAACCAACAACTCAAATGCTGATGAAAATACAGTTCTCTGCATATTACAAAGAAAACAAATGTTTCAACGTGGCCACTGGTTTGGACAGTTTTTGTAACGTGCACGAGAGCTGTCCGGAAAGTCCGTGCACATGGATAAATATGAGAACAATATTGGAGTGTTCATCTTAAAAATTATCCCATAAATATTTAAAATCTACACTTTAAGTAAAATAAAAATTCAATTATGAATTAACATTAGTTGTTATATTTCTTTGCCATAAGCACTCCACCCTACCCCCTACGGCGCACTTTTTTTCGCAAAAACCAATGTTAAAGAAACTGTTATATTTGCACTACTTTCGCGGAAAATTCCATAATTTCAACATGACGTCAAACAATACATGTTTCTCGACGTCATATATATTTTGACGTAATCGGGTTGTAAGTGCATGTTTGAACGGAAGCGTAGCGTCGTAACGTTGTCTGGGAACGCCGAAATGACTCCTACTGGAAGTTTGTTTGCAGCGGAAATACAGGCAGTACTTGTAACCGTCGCTTTGTATCTAAGTAGCACGACCAATTGTGACGCGGCGAGAACGTTGCCGATGTGCCAAGAATCGGACGGCCGGAATCTACAGATGCCGCCACCGAACAGCTGGTCGCCAACCTTGTTAACGACGACCGTCGGAGAACAGTGCGCGAAATAAGTGTCATACTGGGTTGGGTTTGTTCTGTGATTCACATTGTTTTAATTCTGAACGTCAAATAAACAAAGTGTGTGCAAGGTGGGCGCCACGTTTGCTAAAACCTCAAGAAAGAAATGAAAAGTATATTTGTCGGGTGAATTTCTGCGCTAGTTTCAGTGTGAAGGGGAGCAGTTTCTTTCGTGGATTGTTACAACAAATAAAACGTAAGTACATTTATATGAGCCTAAATCAAAAGTTGAATCAATGGTACGGAAGAGGTCGTCGTCCCGCCGCAGAAAAAAACCCGGATGTCCAAGTCAGCAAAGAAGTTTATATTCATCTAATTCATAGCCGGGATGCTCCCCCAACACGCCGTTCCTGCTGACTAACAGTAAATGCGGCTTAATATCAAAAGTTATTAAACTTATTCATGTTTTACCAAAAGCACTTTCGTTTACTTCATTCAGACACAAGTAAAACCAAAAAAATCATAATTGGAGGGTTAGTTTAAGGTACATTAATTGTTCCGCGCATTGTTACGAACATGGGTTTTCTCGTACATTTAAAAAGAAAAATAGGGTAGCCCCGAGATTGATATGTGATCTTATCACTTAACAATGAAGGTTACGATTATTTAGCCATGTTTAATTCCGATAAAAACCTGACAGGCTTAGTTTGCGGATGATTATTATCTATAATAGTTGCAAGGAATATTTGACACTCGGGTATGTGTTTATAGCGGTTTTTCTAAGTAAGTGTTTAAACGGACGAATTTGCTATTGTTTCACGTCACCTCATGTATCTGTTTTTATCTAAGTCCCATAAGCTTATGTTGTATTAAGGGTGTGTTGAAACAAGTGTTTACTCTTCAGTGTTATTGAAAAATACGTATCAATAGAATTTATTATTTAGTCATTGAGAGACAAATGAGCAAGAATGAGAAATATAATTTCTGACACGAATTTAGTGTTATGTTGGTAATCTTCTGGGAAATGCAAAAGTCATTTTATCATATCAGATATCTAAATCATATTTGTTATTCTTTAGAGCCATGGCAACCGTAGCAACTGTTTATGTTGTATTTGCAAAAACAAGTTCTTTTATTCATGTTGTTCCTTTAGTAAAAATGATTATTGCAGTGTTTGTACTAAATGCTGGTATTTTGATCTCAAAGTGTCTGCAATTTGAGGAAAATTCTGAAAAACATCTTTGCATGTTTTGCCTTGAATTTCGTCAAGCTTTCAAACTATTTAGATTGACCTCAAAAAGCTATAAAACAAATGTTAATTAGGTATTTTTTCAAATAAAAAATGTGCTTTAAAAGTAAATACTGATTTGAGAAATTTACACCGTTATTGTTACAAAAACACTTAATTCTCATCTACTCACCAGAAACGTGCAGAGCAATATTATTCAAACACTTATAATTTGTCAAGGCAAATGAGAGGTATACAACACTCAGTCCTTGTAAGTGCAACATCAAAGTGCACAGTCATTTAAGGTAGGTGCATAATTAAATTCAACAGCAATAAAATTCATAAGATTTATTAAAAATGGTAAACCTGGGCAAGATTTTTTTTTTCTATCGTTTTTTTAATGAAAAATGGGGCTGAATTGGGCCGTTAGTGATTCTTAATATTCCTGTCGTACGTAAACCAATTAAGCAAGATTGAAGGCTGACCGTTTTTTTTTTTGTTTTTTTTTTTTTTCTTTTTTCATTCCGAGAATATGAGTGTTTGCAGAAATTATAATGACAAAGTTGTGTTTGGTGCATCTTTTGTATTGTATCGTACGTTAGAGGAGCTAGCATAAAGCTCGGATTGAACTCATTTATTTGTAGCGAACGTATGTTTCCGGTCGTTTGGTATTCAAAGTGGACAAATATTTCATCTGATATTTCCTGTATATGTCATTGTATGAAGTACTTACTGGCGCACATCTAAATCAACTTTTGTAACAGTGTAGTTGCGATCTCTTAAACTTATTTAAATCCTTATTAAATGGCCTCCTGCTTTAAATCATCGTTTCAATGCAATTGCACAAATAAATTTTAATAGACATTGACTGAAACAATTGCAATCTGTGTTGTAAGATTTTTTCGTTGATTGTGATTGCTTTGATCTCTGTCTCTTTAACAAATCTTAAGCTTGTTACTGCGAGGCTTCATAATGCAAGACAATATTACATAGATCTTTCGCTGGTGCTCGCTATAAGAATTATTGTTTGTCGTAAGTTGTTAGTCATTTTTTAATGTCAAAAATAATTCTTCTCTTTCGTTGAATTTAATAATTCGGTAGAAATCACAAAAAAACATATACAAAACAGCCATTTATAACAAAATTTTCAAATCAAATTCAAAACAAAGTACCTTAATTTTTTATAATTAAACAATAAAATTATGTCCAAGCATTCGACGTCGGTCAACGAGAAAAGAACACAGTGTAGGACGTATAGAGAAATACATTTTCGATTCACACCACAGTAAGTCTCTAGACACGGGCGAGTCTGTTATCACACTTATCGCATCAAGCTCTACACCAAAGCAATCAGAGTCCTTCACTTTTATCCTAAGTTCATGTTTTCCGGCTGGTAATTCAACCTCAGAACCTACGGTTCCTGACGCGAGAAATGCGTTCCAAAACTCTCCACCAGACGAACGATCATTCGTTGTGAATTCTCCTATATGTTCATTATTTATTGTAAATTCGAGATTGTCCGATCCACCGTCGTTAGAATACAGGACTCCTAGAATCAACAGTTTGACTCTGTTAAGAAGACATACGTTTAGTATTACTGTATCCCCTCGAAACAAACGTAGCACCGAAGCATGCGATGCACGTGAACGCCATGGCGTTCGAGAACGTCCGGGGCCGCCAAGAATATTTTCAAACTCAAAACTGTTAAACATCTGTCTGCCTTCGTTGGCTAATATTAATGTCACGAACACGATTATTTGAGCCATTAGGTATTCCATTTTTGTAGAGTGTGTGTCCACTTTAATTGTCCGTCACTTAAGATTTCTTTGGAAAATTTAAATTTGTACCATAAAATCAAATACAATAAATGCTTCGAATTAAATATGTTCCAAAACTACCAGAGTGCACATCCACATTAAGTTTAACTTTGTGTCTTTGTCTTCACCACTTTTTGTAAATGAACCGAATATATATATACTCCGGACCGTAAGATATGTGTTGATTGAATATGATACGCATACGCCCAGTTAAATAAGTTCATCTTTCATACGCGCAATGAAATATGTATGACGATGAAAGTGCATAATTTTATAATTAGCCCGTAATTTATTCTGTAATAGATGTAAACAGGACGGAGTAGCGTGCTCTCAGTGACAGGTATGGAAAGTTTAAGGCCTCTACTAATTATATAAACCGTGATACATTATTATACGTCTAAAACAAACATTTAAACAACGTCGTGTGATTTAAAGCATGTCTCATATTCGTTTAATTAATTTTAAATCAAAAGGTCTAGTCGATGTCAAACAAAACATAACTAGCTAGATGATTAATTTAGATTGACAATTGCTTTTACATGATGTTCTGTAAATAATATTCATTATTTAGGATCAATTAAAAAATGTAAGGCTTAATTGTTTGTAAAGCGTTACTTAATTGTCAAAGGAGAGGAGGTCTTTAACATGTTTAAGGTCACTTTTTATTTGAATATTTATTGTATGTTTATTTCTCTTTGTAAAGTTAACTAAACAACAATTTTAGATTAAAACAAAAATGTTAAAGGTTTAGTTATTGGTTCTATCAAAAACTTTGCAATTGCACCGTTATCGTCGGTTCGTCCCGAATGACTGCGATATGGTCCATTCTGTATTCTAGGCGATTTGGCTGTACCATGCTCGTAACAATTAATTAGTAATGAGTCATTTTAATTTTTCCATAATGAATTAATGAGTAAATATGCTCAAACACTAAAGCAATATCCTGCTATACCACTTTACATTTTAAACAGTTTTGTTAACTACTCGTCTATGCAGACATCTTATGCAGGGTTATTCAAATTGTTATTTAATTTTTATACTGCGATTACCTTAGAAGACGAGTAACATCTTCTGCCTCATGCATATTTATAAAAAAGAGATTTCGTCAGTTAATTTCCCCACGGTATGTATGAAGTGTAATGTAAAAAAGAATCGTGGTTGCCGAAGATGCTGAAACGTACTATTGATGAGGTTATGTCGACTGCACCCACAACCCTAGCTAGTAGATATAGAACTCAGTGCCAGTTCCTCGGTCACGTGACCGTCTGGTACTATGTTGTTAAGGACAACTTTAAAACAGGCGTTCGGAATCGTTCGGAATAAGTGAATAACGTTTGATGTATTCGAAATTATTTAACGGTTAATATTCGCTTATTTGTTACCGTTCCTTAATGGAAGTCAATGCGTAGAAGAAACCGAACGTAACATTAAAGTGTAGTGCAAATGAAAATAATCATTTTTACTTAACCAAAAGCTATTACCTGTCCCTTGGAAACAAAAAGTATTTAAATATCGATGTATATACATATTATATATGTCAAATATTTACGAAATCATTTTATTAGTGATATTATTTCATTTATTTGACCTGGGAGTGTCGTGTTGGCCTTAAAGCGTAAGTTCAGGGTCTTGGTGACTGTTAAAGGCCAAACAGAATAGTCATTCATCAATATAATAATTTGATAATAATGAGTTTGTGCTTAAACTTTAGTTTTTGCATTAAGCATTAAAGGCGAAACAATATAGTTTGATGTAAAAACATAATTATGAATTATTTATGTTTAACTCATCGGATTTGGATATTCAAAACCAAACAAGATAGTTGATATAAACAGTTTGATAAACACAATATGGATATGTTGTCGATTTCGTTGCTGAAAGATTTTTATTGAAAATCACGTGATATAAAAGGTTTTCTATTTTTATCTGTACACAAATCACATGCAATGACATTAATATAAAATGAGTTTAAACATAATAAAGCATATACCTTTTTAAAAAAGTTTTTAGGTAAAGTGTACGGTTTTAAAAAATAATAACGTTGGCCTAACAAAATACTTTATTGCCGTTTTTGCTCAGGTATTAAAATTATCATAATAATTATCATTCATAATGCATACGATTTTAGTTTTTCTATTTGGCTCATTCATATATTTTATTATTGTTTTCAATTCATTAGATTTAGTTAATTTTATCTTAATTGTTATAACTTGGTAAGGTATTAGTATGCATATACTGCTGGTAGCATTTGTAATTTGAATAAATGAAACTATAAGGTTGATGCATGAGTGTGTGTTATTAATATCAAAGTAATCAAATCCATTAAAGATGTCAAACCAAGGTTGATAGTAATGTAAACCCTTTGAAGTTCTCGTACCGGTATAATTTATAATTTATTAAGCATATAGATATCACTCGTAAGAAAAGCCGATTAAGTCATATCATTCATAAATACCATCTTTAAATGAAAAATATATATCTGTTTTAGGTGCGAAAACTACTTCATTATAAACTTTCCGTAGGTTTAGAATTATCAGTGGAATATAGCATGATCGTTTCACTGTTTCAAACACTGAACATATCAATTTGATATTCTTCACTGTTTTGATAATCGGCTATCCCTGTCCGATAACTTCAAATTGGCAAACGCATGTTTATGGTCCAAACACGTGGTTGATCACAGGAGACACAGTTTGCTGTCTTTATAATGAAAATATTTAGGATATAGTTCGCGGTGTTATTTATCCATGTCCATAATAGAACTTACTTTTTTTACAATATGCGATTTTCTTCAAGCAAATTAACAAATTTAGTTGATAAATGACTGTTTCGCTAGAACATCATCATAGATTTGTAGAAATTGAAGTGCTTGATTTGTTCTAAAAAACAATCGCGTCCCATAAAGGAGTATTGTATACAAAAAAGACACCAAATTTCATGGGCAAAATTGGCGGGAAAATACGGTGATGTCTAATGATTTCAGACATTAAACAATGCTGTTTTTTCTGACTTTTTGTTAATTATGGAAAGCTTAGATATTATAATTGATTTGATGCAACAGAATTTTGCATGAAATCGAAACTGTAAAAAAAAGAAGAAAAAAATCCCGACCGACCGACACTATTTTTTTCGCCATGTTACCGGAAACACAAGTATTTTTGGGGGGCCTAGGTTTTGACTCGTGGCTATGCCACTCGTGAAAGTAGTTTTCCTATTAATAACCCGTTAAATAAAACTCGATCTTCAACTGAAAACAACAAAATTAATATCCTCTGTGTGTTAAGCAAAAATTTGTAAAATGGATATATTTCCACGAAGGTGCAATACTTACGCAAATGGTTATTGGTCTGTCAAACTGAAGAATAAGTTAAAGAGAAACATACTAGCATACTGACATTTTGATACAATAGGTAAACATTCAACTTATGTTAACGTTTACTCCTAACCTACGATGTGCGTTTGTGTTTCTGATGACATCAAACAACCTTTCTCATGCAGACAAATATCAAAATATATTTGTTGTGAATTAACAATAATTTGAAAGGACCCCGTTCCCGATTCATGAAAACAATTGTATTTTGAGGACGCACTGCCTTTTTTATTTCTTAATAAATACAATACTTGATTTTATAGTACCAACATAACGATTTGTTACTAATGAAGAACAGAACAATGACAATGTGAAGCCTCGATATTGTAATTCGTTCATATGAAATAACATATAGAAACTACGAATCGAAAAAAATGTCAAAAGCAAAACTGCAAATCGAAATAATATATTATTAATTTGTTAGTATGTCTTGTTATTCGTTTTCGCCTAATCAAAGTTCAATTGTTAGAATCGAAAATGTTTATGACGAACTACGTTTTATGGTGTCATAAGAACATCATAATATTCATGTATTTGGTCTATAAAGGCTGCCTATGTGATTAAATGCTTTTTTAAGTCAAACGTTATTTAGATATATGAAATATGACATAATAGCAATGACAATCCTACTGCAAAATGTACAAAGAGTAAATATGAGTAACCAGTGCTTATTCCAACGGACATTAATAATGGTTGTGTGCTGATGAAAGTTGGTTGAAAATTGCTTCATCAATATGCATACAATAAAAAATAACTTTATGTATCTGAATATTAACAATTTCGACACCGTACAATTCAAAAGCAAAATCAAACGTCATTAATGAATACAGATTAAAATATTACAACCTTGCATTTACCAGACACAGTTCGTAGTTTTACATTTTGATACTTTAACGTCGAAGTTAAGAGAAACTCTGCCATTTCAAGCATCATAGATTCAATATGAAAACAGTTTGGTAAAGAAACAGTATTGCATGCGCAAGCGTTTCTTGGTCTCCTATTTGAATATGGACTGTACTTTAAATGATCCACACTGTTTGAAGGCAATCACTTACAGAAGTGTATTTTATAACCGTGTGGTATTTGATGTTTCATTAATGCATGCTAGGACAAGTTCGAGGATGGTAATACTGGTTTAACAAAACACCATCCCTCACCATCTGTGTGTTCGTCTGTTTAATGTGATATATCATTCCCAAAGAATCCTAAATGTTTGACATCGCATTTATCTGAAATCAAAATATTTATGGCTTTTTCACGTAAACACCAGTGATGAACTCTGTTCTCTGTGAGGCTGTCTAAAAACTCCCAGCAACGATTACTTCCGTGTGTAATGAGGCTCTCCACAGGGTAAATGGATAAACAAGAGAGTCTCAAACGGGGAAAGGTATTCAGAAAGGGCGAGAAATGCATCAATTAAAAATAATATGTGTCGATTTCAGTGCGCCACTCGTGAGAAATCAATTTTTGCTATGGCAACTCATGAAATAGATTACTGTTTTAAACTAAAATCAACAAATAGCCTTTTTGTTCTCTGCGGTTCCTGCTTGTTTGTTCGCTTCAAGACAAAAGGTGGACATTGCAGCTTTTTGCAACATATCCAATACTACAGCCTGCAGTAAATACTGACCAATCAGACCAAATATTGTTCACCTACACTTCATTCGTGAGTTTCTAAACTTATACGAAATGCATTGCCTTATTTCTTAAAAAAAACGCGTTAAAACATTATTTTGAAATTGCAGATGTTTACATTTTGTTTGGGTTTCAGGCCCCTCAAGGTCAACCAATTTTTGCAAGTCAGTGAACTTATTTACAAAAATATGCTAACTTGAATAAACAAGGCATCCATCATATAAGATTCATATCGCATTTTAATAATAGTAATATATCGTGTAGGTCAACATTCCTGTCATAACTTTAATTGAGATAAGTAACTAATGGACATGACACAATACATTAAAAATGCTATTCTGAAATGGACAAAAGTTCAATTTGTTTCATATAAATGTCAAAAGGGCATTAATATAGGTTTCAAGTCAGTTGCTATTAAATATGCATTGCATGAACCAGAAATATGATTTAAACGGTTTGTTTCAAAACAAAAATGACACAATCTAATACATATTCATTAGATTAAGCTACAACAGCAATGTTAACTACGATTCCGGTGTTATGTTTTAGAAAGCAATTTTATGGCCAACTGAAGTTTATTTTCCGAAATAAAACCTATAATTGCAAGGTTGTAATAAAGGTAAAGTGTTTGCTTATTTAAATGGCAGCCCCTGAGTTGAAAACACGTCAGCTTGATATGTTAGTCACAATATTTGATAAACATCGTTATTCCTAACGACCGATTTTCATTTGCTATTTCTATCATATATGACTGTCACCTTGTATGATAGAACTATTAATGTAACGAGGTGCAATATCTTATTTGGATCGTGCTTTCGACTTCCCGCTACCTACGCAGCCGCCCTACCACTAGGTCAAGGAGGCAGTTATCTATACTGAGATTTCAGTCTTAAATTTTCAGCATTTGTGTTATTCTGATTATTTCTAGTCAGTCTAACGTCACGTCGAGTATGCTATATAGAACGATATCAAATTGTATTTGTTTGTTAATAATTCACTGTCTAAGTGCTTGCTCTTTTTTGAATGACAATTACTCGTTATCTGCCTTTTTCCTTCAAACACTCATTTCTTTGTTTTGTGTGCGACAATGGTTTTTTGATATTAACATTTAATAGTTTTGACCGAATTGTTTCTTATCAGAGTACTGTTTAAATATTCAACAATACTATCCAAACACTGGATTGTATGATTATACAGCAATTCAAACATTCATTTCTTGTCAGTTTATCTTATATAAATACAGGAATATAACAAAAGTATTTAAATACTGATATATTGTCAGTGCACCAAGAAACTTAAGTATAAAGCTATAATATTACGTCAATCATATCTTGTCAATACCCTTAAAGGATATACATATATATTATTTTTGCTTAAAGTTTCATTGTCGTTCAGGTGATGTTTATTCCAATGTATTAGGCGCATACTATAGATAAATTGTGTGTTTGTGAAATCGAGTGATCGTAAACCGGTTTAAGGCCTCACCCTAGTAAGCTACTTCTGTTTCCGATTACCATTCTAAGGCGGTAATCCCCGTCATTTTTAATTACCTTGTTATTTTTGTCTTGTGTGTCACTCGTTGAGTAACGTTTGGCTTAAATCATTTACAATTTAACAAGTCCATGATTACATTAGTGGTTTCTAGACTTTCATTGTCTTAATAAACGAATATAGGCAGTTCGCACAATATTATGAATACATTGGAAAATGGCATAGCAAAATATTCACAGATTGCCGTTCATTCTCGGTATACAAACAATGTTATGTTCTGTATTGAAAACGTTTTTTGAAAATTAGATTCAATATTTGTTATTATTAATTTGGATTTGCACAAATAAAGCCCCTAGAGCTATGTATGTTAACTATATTAAAAGAAATGTAATACAAAAGCATACGTGCTTCTTTAATATTCAATCAAATAATTATATCGAAGCATCCGGCGTCTGTCAACGATAACAGAACACAATGTATGACGTATAGAGAAGTTCATTTTAGATGCACACCACAGTAAGGATCAAGACACGAGAAAGTCGGTAATCACACTAATCGCATAAAGCTTCACGCCAAAGCAATCAGAGAGCTTCACTGTTTTCCAGCTGGTAATTCAACTTCAGAGCCTATGGTTCCTGACGCAAGAAACGCGTTCCAAAACTCCCCACCTGACAAATTATCATGTGTTTTTCTGTATGTTTATTATTTAAAGTAAATTCCATACTGTCCGATCCACTGTCGTTGGAGTACAAAACTCCTAGAATCGAGAGTTTGACTCTATTTATGAGACCTAGGTTGAGAATCACTGTATCAAATGTAGCTTCGAAGCATGCGATGGCCGTTGACGCCATTGCGTTCTAGAACGTCCCGGGCCGCCGAGAATAGTTTCCAACTCAAAACTAAAGTTATACATCTTCCTGCGTTCGTTGGCTATTATTGGCATCACAAATGCGATCATTTAAGTGATTAGATATCTCATTTTCGTATATTGTGTTGTTGTTTTTTCTCTCATCATCAATTACTATATAAACTTAATTTACATTGCAAACTATCTGCTCATTTACATTTTTCCACAACAATCACAGAGTGCACATCAACATAAAGGTTGAAACTTTTATTGGTTAATTGACCTATATATTTTTACCGTAATAACCTTGTTGATTGAATATGATACGCATACTCCCGGCCATATTAATTCATTGTTCATCCGCGCATTTAAATATATATGAAAACTATGCATAATTTCAAAATTCACACGTATATTATACTGAAATAGATGTTCACATAAACACGGAGCGTGCTCACAGTGACAGGCAAGAAAAGTACATTTAAACATTTTACTCTAGTCATTTTATCAAACGTGATACATCAATATGTTTGTGTTATACATGACATTAAACGACTTCGGATGAATTATAGCAACGTTAATATTCAAATAATTAATTTTGACCAAAATGGGACAAGTGAATGCAAAAGCATTATTAATAAGTATAAGTATTTATTTAGAACAGCTTTCGGTGTTTTGCATAATGTACTGTGAAAGTGATTTATCCTCCAGAGTAAAACAATGTATTTGAATAACAAAAAACCCGTGATTTGGTCAAAGTTTACGAGTGTATATTCAATTTTCGAAATCGTCCATGGAGGGATGGCCGCAAACATTTTTGAAGGGTTCATTTTGTTGAAATAAATATAGTATTTATGTTAATCTTTGCGAAATCTTAATTATTTTTTTGCAAAAAAATAGTTCTTTCAATCTCCTTATGCCTACGCACAGTAAATTATGGATACTTGATGCATTTATAAACGATGTTCTTTAATACTCCTAACCTTTTAACATACTAAGTGCTCTTTTCGCTTAAATATATTTCAGAAGAATTAGTATTTGAATGACGTAAGTAGAAAAATAAACATATATAGGCCCTCTTTGTTCACCATCGCACTGCCTGTAACCTTACGTGACTACTGTTCATATCAATCTTAATTAGAATGCAAAATTTGTTCATAATTATGTAATTAGGTTGACATAAATCACATGATACTGCAACAAGGATAATGTAGGCGTACGTTATTACCATATGGATCATGCAGGCACTAATTTCATTACCAGATTACCATATTCCATTCAAAGGCGGCCACAGGTCACACTTTTGCAGCCAACTTGGTTGTTTAACTTGAACAATTAAAACAAGTACGGTATATGTTAGAAGTCCACAAACATGCATATATAGATGATCCATGACATATGTACTAGCACTAAGAATAACACAAAAAGGGACCCGGAAAACTCTTACTTCTGTTGTGGTCTTTAATCATACAATATGATCAAGTCAACCTTATTATATGATCAAGTCGACCTTACAATATGACCTTCAACCGATTCTGACTCGACTGCAGGATGGTCCGATGAATTGTGTCCACTTAATGATGTATATTTTGTGTTTGCTTTGTTGAGTCATCTGTTAAACTATTCGTCGCGGCTATACATTATATTGGGCTTCCAATTTACTTCTTGGCGTATGTCCCTCTACTTGCAGGGGATTAAGCCTTGCATGACATCAATGTAATATGATCGACATAATGAAGCCATATACGGCCCGTCATACCTGTTTAACTGTATGTCTTGATTTGCCTATGCGTCTTTGTAACTTATACGAAAACAACATGGTTTGACATGCAATTTGTTGTTATCAATATTTTTTTTGAAAAGTTTGCATATCATTTTATCATCTTATTTTTATCTTATTTTCATCTTAAAATGCGGCATAACCGTTGTTTATAATGGGCTTTTTTTGCGTTTTTTTTCTTTTTAAAGTCCAAAAATGAACTCTCATGTTATTACACCTGAATAACGGATTTAAAACATACTTACTAAACGCACGATTTCAGTAATAACTTACATTATATAGCAAGTTCAAGTTCAAAGTTGATTGGCAAAGATCGGCGTACAAATCCCTATGGCCATTAAACACGTAGTAATGGTGGTAATATAAACAAATAGAAACATACAAAGACTGAGAAGTACAGTAGAGAGCATAATACAAAAAAGACACAGAAACATAAAGCAAAAACAACAACATACGTAATTATAGAACAATTGATTTATATTAAATAATTTCAGTAAATCTAAGACAAAGTTAAGGTTCCAGAGTAGATTTACTCAATTCCATTGCAAATTTTGCCCTCACAGCCAACCCAAATTGCAATCGCAAATAACATTTTACATGGATTTATCAACCAAGAGCTTTACTTCATAGCGCAAAAACTATTTTCGTAACGGCGACATTGACCTTGAGGCCACTCACCTGACATGCAATATCAACTTACGCATTCATATGAGCTTACTTACTTTATCACTTTATATCACTCATAACGAATGCTTTAAATCTGTTACCGTTTTTTAGTACATGTATGCCTTATCAGAAAAAACACAACATTTTGACGTTTTGCAATATTGAACTATTTGCTTTGAAAATCGCAACAACATTTTACAAGTTGATCTTCAAGAAAACTACTTAGATAGGTATTCTTTATACTAAGGCCGAGCCTGATCTTGTCATGCTAAATAGATTGAAATTGTGGGCATGTCGTCGAGATATCGAGGTGATATGACCTTGTTAGATCAGTGTTGTTAACAGAATGGAGTCAGTAGAAGGCCAACTGACCTGTAAACTTAAAGAAATATTTTTCACCCGGGTTTTAAGGTATTTCGAAAGTTTTTTTAAATATCTCACTGTTGTTTACAGAACCTAGGTTAAGAAAAAAACATTCTTAAAATAAACCACTGGAATATATTATACACTGCAAATCGTGTTCGTCTTCTGGTTTCCATTATGTAATGACAACACATGCAATATACATATGTTAATAAAATATTTATACACATGCTCATAATACTTTATATTTATATTGTATGCTTATATTTACAATACTGAATTTGGAGTGTACGTGGTCTTTAAAAAAACTGGTTTCATGAAAGGAATGACCAGCGGGACAAGTTTGAGGTCAATTCTAAAATTAATTGCTGGAATCTAAATTAATAGTATACATCAACCAGTTTTTATTTATTCAATCTAAACTTCCGCATAAATTCTTCTGGACAAGAACAATACAATCATATTGTCATTGTTTAAATAACTTTGGTGTAACATGCTAGTTCTATATCATTTGTGATGTTGAAAATGAGGTTTATGCCATGCAAAATATATTCCTTCTAAATAAAACCTGTTATCTGAAACTTAATCAACCCTTTTTATATCCCTTAACATATTTTCAGAAATGCATAGTGTGTATATTTTGTAACGTGTATACTACAAACAAAATTCTGGAAATCTTATTATAATTGTTCATTCTACAGTGGTTGTCTAGAAATATCAAATGATAGTATGGTTACCGTAGTACAGTTGATATAACTTTCATTTCGCTCGCTTCACTCTTTCTAAACCATTTAATTTTTACGCAATCTGTTATATTTATTCTCGTTATTTGTATATGAAGGTATTCGTTACAGTTAAGGTGATTTAGCACAAGCAATGTCCTTCACAACATTTGCAAACGATTTATATATAGGATAATAATTTGGAACAGATCCTTCAGGCAAATGTTAAGAGACCCATCAAAATCGAACGATTCTAGCTGGAGTAATTATAACAGAATTGCTATATTCTTTATTATTAATTGCTCACTTTAAACATCTGGTTTTGTCGCATTGCCGCGCTTTAAGAATAAATAGTTTATAAGTTTATGAACCTGTCACAGGGTGAGAAAAATGTGCAGGGGCTCGAACCCTGGACTCATCCGTTACAGGGCGAGTGCTCTACCGACTGAGCTACCGGACCGCTTACACATCTCCTCACTACCTGTATAGGTATCGGTACCGTGACAAATCTATAATGCAATTTATGAACATTTATTGAATTATGAATTAAGGGGACCATAAAATATTCATGAACTCTGAATGATCCATGAGTTATTATTTCATGGTCTCTTTCACGGATGAGAAACGTGTCATTTTAAGTTCATGCATAATTCAATCATTGTTCATAAACTATTCATGATATTCTTGGCAGTGGAATAACACATTTACTTTCTTTGGTCGAGCTTTAGCCAACAAGACATTATTAAAGCTAGTGTTACCTGTAAATGAAGGTAGAATAATTTTCTAATATATATATGTTTGTTACTTAACCAGTTATAATAAAATAAAACGGTATAGATATATACTTCAATCATACAAACAATGGACACCATAAAGGCAAACTCAGTAAAAAAAGGGCGTGTTGACCTGTGACCTACCGCCCAGGATAAACTCAAAACTGGTCTTATAGCGCATAAATCATTATCTTAAAATTTATACTGTTTAATTCGATATCAAGGCTTTCCGGATCTACATTTAGCAAATGTTTATCACTGCAGTTACAAAGACTTAATTCCTTTCTTCTTGGCTAAAAAAACAGATGTCTACGGTTATTGTCCCATCAACCTTATCTGCATGTCTAAAATGGTATAGACCTCTATGTGTATTAAGTTGTTACGGAGTGGACGGCGTCATTCTGTTCTGAGCATACTCATGTCAATGATTACTTCATTGTCATGCACCGTTGACACATAATGATAATAGGTGTTCTTTATGTCGCGTAATGCCATTGTTCACTTAACTTTCGTGATAGTTCTTTAAGTTCACAACCAACAACAGTTCCCGTGTTTAAAGTCTTTATTCATATTATGTTCGTTCTTAAGTATCATATAGTCTATAAGTCTATTCCATGCCCAAAACCTACTCTAACTAACTTTACAACATGCGTTCATATATACTACTTTTTTCGTCTAGCTCTTGACAGGTGTGTATATTTAATTTCTTGTTATATACAAAAAGAACGTATTCTTCAGTCATGAACTGTCAAGCTAATTGGACTAATAGCCAGCGGCTATCACGACCTGTCAACAGCTAAGTAAATCTACATTTGATAATCATGATGGAATATTTGCTTTTTGTTACAAATAAACTTTGAAATCTACTATTGATTTTTGGTTATTACTTTAAAGTGTTTCATACGTAACTTTTATGTTACGTGACACTTTAAAGTGTTTATACGTAACTACGTTACGTGACATTTAAATCATATTCATCAATCAACTTCGTCAAATAAATCCATTTTAAATGAATTTCTACTTTTACTGGACATTAGATAGTAACTTGTACCTTACCCATATCGTTGGAATCTTTATGCGTGTATGAGCAGCCTCGATTTAGTAGATGCAATTATAAAATATATCTTCCTATAAACCGATATTAAATAAATAGTTCAGGAAAATAATATATATACTCCAATCTTTTTCATACAAACATTTTCGAAGTACAAACAGTGGGCCAACATTTAACAGCAGTGGTGTTAGGGTATGTTGATCAATTGTGGCACATGTCCAATCCTGTTTGGAAGTGATTGGCCCAATACCGAAAATAGGTATCTTATATAAACTGTATCGATAAAGTTATTTCAAAAAGTCAAATTTGGTGATATGGTGCAATACCTATTAGTTGTTCAAATTATTTGTAGCTCATTAGAATACATACTCAAGACACTAGACGATTACAGAAGGCCACAATTCACAAACGTAATGTAAATATTTTGGCAAGACCCGTATTCTTACATTTACAAGGATCATGTTTTTATAGGCAAATGGAACAAGGTCAAACAAGCGCAAAACGAGAGACATTATTGTTGTCGTTCCGTAACATGGTTTACGTTGCTTGCAGGTCAAAGATAACATTTACTTCTCTCTGAGAAAGACTTGTCAGCTAGGTACAGTAGTTAGCATTTAAATATTCCTGTCTGCATGGGCGAAAATCGTGTCCTTGTGGCAGACACGATTTCGGACGAAATCCCCCTTTGTTTGATAAGGAGTATTTAGAACTCTTTAATAACAATTAGGATAGTCTTAATGTTATCTATTTTGTTTTGTTAATGGATGTCAACAGTTTTACTAAATATATGACTGTCTGGTTTTCTGATAAGAAATAAACAATTGGGGTATTTACTGATGAGCACTATATGAGCGAGTCTCTCTTACGTGCTGTCCTAGAGGGTAAAACATACAAACATTGTTTACGTTCATTTGTCAGATAGTGGATCAATGTATTGGAAGCCATTTTACGTCGCAGATAGATACACTAAATTACCTTTGATTGCTTTTAAGTCTTGTTTTTATCGCGTTTGCGATATGGCCGTCATATTTGTGGTTTAAGAATGCACAAAAGGTTATGCAATAACTTCGAGTTTGCAATTAGACATTCGTGCCTAGCGTTTTGTTTTTAAAACTCACAATTATAGTACTAATATATATTATCCAGAGACACAACATAATACGAAGGGCATTTACACTTCATGATTTTTTTTTGTCTTAAACTAATGATTTAATAATTCAATAATTTCTACTAGATTTATGATGAGAAAAGATATCATTAAATGATTTCAGTAATAAATACATTCTTTGTTTTAAATGCATAATGGACAGTTTTGTTCTGATCATTTTAGACGAACGTCAATTAGAAAAAAATGCTACATATAATAGTGGTTGTATTTATTGATAAATCACTAAAATATATATACTACAATCAAATATAAGCATAGTCATTAACTTTCATCATTCACTTTAACTATTATTAATCTGCCGTGTAATGATTGGCAATTAAAAGCCTACTTTTTGGAAAGATATTTAAATGAGGTAGTGCCCGAGAACAATACAAAACTAAAGACAGAAAGATGAAGCGCTGTATTGACAATCGCAAAAAGAGGAAACATGAAACGAAGAATATTTTTAGTTGAGTATAACACATAAAAAAATTGTCATGTGTAATATACATTTAATACATATGTTACTATATATATATACAGGGATTCAGCATTTATTTGCATGACTCAACGATTATCAGTTTTTCGGCCCGGGCCGATTAGCGATTCTTTTTTACGGCCCGTAGAACGTTCGCACGCGAATTCGATTTTCTGTGTTAAAATCAAATTCGGCGACTGTTTAATAATATTTTAATTAGATTATCACAATTAACTGATCTCTTTCAACAGATCAATAATTAGAATCCTAAAGGGAGGCAAACGCGATCGCAATTTAGGAAAATCTGCTAGTGTTTCCTTACCACTGTGGATTATTAGGGCGGTGCGTTTTTTTAAATTGTGACATTTAAGACAGATGTCAATGATTCGTACAAAACATCACACAGAGTTGTTGTGGAGTTATGAATTGAAGTCAACTTATTTGCAACAGTGAAAAAGGTAGAGACATAATTCCATTTTAGAAAGTGTTTTTTTTTCAAATTTATCTCATAATTCTATTAACAACCTCATTGGGTGTCTATAATTGTAACTGATCCTATACAAATTTTTCCACTTTCAATATTGTCAACAATAGTTGTAGTATGTCGAAAGGGTATTAAATATCATTTTAAGAAGATAAACGCATTCATGAAAAGTGTCGAATGTTATTTCTAACACTCGCACAACGATCGTAGCAACAAACTTCTGAAATTATTGTTTTGACCTAACATATACTTTGGAACTTGTGTTTTTTGTTACATTTTGAAATGACATCATATTGATGATATCAGTTAAAATTATTCATTTTCAAGGAATGTTTAAATATTTGATCGCACTATTTCAATGACTTATTTAAATAGAAAGACAATGAAATATACATCATCCTATTAAAAATATAAAGATTTTTGGAATTATTGCAACAGCGTATTAGACTAATTGGGCTTTGAAAGTCGGTACAAAGCCACAGTGAAAAGGGACGTGCATCCAATTAGACAAACAAACATGTATAAACAAGTGAACTTCAATTGTAAAGTTTATCAATTTATCTAAAAGGTTACTACGCTTTGAAATTTGAACACACCTGCGTGGTCACTTCTCTGTCACGTATATTCACTGATAAGAACGGTATATAAAGACCGATGTAAAGAATGCGCAAACCGTTCGAGCGTCTTCACGGAAAAAAATATGTTTACATTGGTGATTGTTGCCTTGATTACTTGGTCTTCCATGCAATGTTTAATTGTGAGTGCTGACCGAAATCTAGACGGTGACAAGATTGTTAATGATGAGACAGAACCAATTGCTGTTCATTTCGAGGCAAACCTGGTATCAGAACTTATAGAGAGACTTCAGAAGAATGAAAAGGAAACCCAAACCATGAGTGACCAAATGACGATAATTCAAAATGAAAATCATAAACTGACTGAAGAAATGGTGTCTCAAAAACTTGAAATCAAAATGCTTCGTGAGAAGATCGACATGAAGGAAACGGCCGCTCGCCTTGCTTAAGCAAAAACTCAACAGAGACCAGTGTACGGAGGAAGACCTGTCACAAAAGGTTATTGCTACCTATTTTATTTTTTATATCATCATAATTTTATCTATTTTATTATTCAACGGAAGGACCAAATGGTTAAAAATGTTTTTTCTTCCCTTTATATGTGCAAAGTGAGCTACCTCAAAATTTTAGCGCAATTAGTACTAAACACTTGTTGTTTTTATATGGTGGCTGCTTTTTGACATTTCGGATTTTCACCGGGATAAGTCGCGCCACGAAACAAGGCAAAATGCGTTTTGTTTATTGGCGGAAATGCGAAATTATATTGCAGCGCTTATTCGCTCTGCCACTTGATGCATTAAGTCATTTAAATCATGCCGCTCTTCGCATTTTCGACTTTGCTCCCAGACACTTGGCGCAAGTTCGCATTTTCGCCCTGTCGCTTGAGGCATTTTCGTCTTCCGATAAGTATACGCATAACCGGATTGGAAAAAATATGTCCATGAATATAGCCATTTTATTTAATAATGTTTGGACAAGAACAAGTGTAAATAGTTCTATTAGAGCGTTTTTGTCGTAATAAAGGTACACTGATTCACGTGTTTCAAAATATACCTATATGATCAGTTTTGTTACCGTTTTGCACATGCTTTATAAAAGGCTAAAATGCAAAAATAGAAGAACTTTGTCGTATTTCGCCGGTGCATGCAGAGTGCATGCCAAGTGTGAGCGGAAAAAAAACGAACATCGCGAGAAAAGGAAAACGTGTTGGGGCGAAAATGAGCGAAGTCGAAGGGAGGGAGACCATTGTCGTAATTGTGCCCTGACACTAGGCGCATTTTTTCCCTGCTTGTTTTTTCTGCATTTTTTGCAAATTTGAAAATACCAAATGGCAGAATCTAGCTACTCAGGTTAACGTGAGTTTTGCCGCCAAATGTTTCGGCAATAAACAAGAGTTTTGGGGAAATGCTTAATGGAATTAAAAAAATTAACAAAAACAATAAATATGAAACATGATATTTTGCGCCAACGTGGCGGTATATGTTAATACCGGATTCATATTGAGCATTTATCCAATTCGATTTGACATAATGAAACAAAATGGACAAGGACAGTGCACAAAACCCATAACAATTTTTTTTAATATGGTCTAAGTTATTAACTTTTGTTGTGTTTAACACATAATATATTATGTAGTTTGTAAATACATGCGAATTTGTCCGGAGAAGTTTAAAAAAGGAAATTAAAGAAGTACAGAAGATTTACACTTGTCGTCAGTCAATATGACTGTTTATATGCTATATGTTCGCTTGTAATTTATAGACGATGGCCTCAACATGTAGACATTGAATTCATAATGACATTTTAATGTAAATGTAATCCCTGCTTGCTATATTGTGACGCATGGCTCGTTGGTTGTATACTACATATTGGACCTTGTGCCTCTAAACTTGGTCATCTTAAGTGTGTTTTTCCCTGTAGTTATTATTGATTTTTTGACTTATAAAAGCAAGTAATTTTGCAATGTTCTGCTATTTTAATAGAATACTAGATAATGATAACTGTTGGTAGAAGATGAAATGGAAAACATTTTTGTTGTACACATTTTGTGCATTTACGCACTGACATTAAACTGTTTGTATAATCAAATTATTTCTGTTTGTGCAAAGTATAATGTATATTATGCAATTTGGCAATGATTTTGATAGTATCAATGATATTGTGACGTCATTCATTTAACTTTGGAACCACTTTAAACTCGTATTAAGTTTAATATATCATGATGTTAAAAATTTCAGATCAGATGACGAAATCGGTCCGCAAAAGTGGGCGTGGAACACCAGTCGTATTCTATGCAACGATGTCGAACAACTTAATGCATGCCGGAGTCACCAAACGCTTATATTTGACAATGCTGTTCTAAATGAAGGCAATTGATACCTTGCACATAATGCTATCTTCATTAGCCCATATAACGGAATATACATATTCTCAGTTACTATATCCTCATATACAGATGTCAGCGCAAACTAAGAAATTTCCTGGGATGGTCATCTCGCAGCTAGACTTTTCGTAGATGGTGGCCGGTTCAACGGTGACGATTCCGCAAGTATGACAATTGCCTTGTATTTGAGTCAGGGCGAGAGCGTTATGGTTCGAAATGTCAAGTCAGATACTCACACCGGTGGGTTACATTTCTCGACCTTCACCGGATTCCTACTGCACAACTACGAGGACAGTGCTATTCTGGGAAAATAAAGACTACCTTGCGTCTTACACAAAGAGTTTATGTAACGACCAATTTACGTTTTGTTTTATTCTGCTACTTTCAGATACTGTAAGAGTACATGAGGATTAAACTTTGATTTCAAATATGTTTCTTTTTCCGTATTTCACTTGATGTCGAGGCGCTTGCGGTGAGCTCGACATAGCTGCCACAATGGTTGACGGTCACTCGAGTGGCATGAACAAAGCTTCGTTGATTTTGGTTTGTTTAATTGCAATGCAATTTACCTCAAGTCATGGGTTTCCGAAAATTAACATGAACAACCTTAGTTATTTTAACATTTTTTTTTCTTTGTAAGTATTTTATTGAAGATAAAAATCCTATCCGTGTGGTACAGTTATAAATTAAACAGAATATTATAGAAAAGCTATAACAATTGCAACATATCATATTTGAATAACATACAATAAGGCACTTCCTCCTAATGGCTCTAGTAGTAATGTATCCGAATATGTACATAATTACAACGAGTTGCACTTGTTCGTTGAACGCACACCAATGTTACAGGAAAGTACAAACAGCAATATAAATCAGCCAAAACGTGCACATACAGTCGGTAAAATCGGTTTAAAGTCTATCCTGAGCCTGCCGAAGAAGGCCGAATACTATCTCGAAAATTTCCCACATTGGGTAGGGTTTTTTGATAAGACACGCTCGGCTTTTTTTAAAAAGAACAGTGTCCTGAGTGTGCCGAAGTTGGCTGAATATTATCTTGACACTTTCAATATTGTCTTTAGTATTTTTAAAGATGCACTTTTACTCCCAAATAAGATTTACCACAATTAAAAATATTGTTTTAATATTCCAAAAAGGATGAATAAATGTCAGAAACAATAGTTCTTATGAAGAATGCCGAGTTTAATTTAAAAGAAATTAGCATAAAACACGGTATTTCTACCTTATGACAGTATAGTAGATCACAGTAAATCTTTAAGCATTAACCAATCATTTAATTTTGTTGCACTTTCTGCTATTAAATACGTAATAAGTAATTAATATTTCCATAAATGCATTATTAAGTAAGTAGTTAAAGGTTTATCAGTCAAAACTGATAATTGTTATACATGTGTATGCTTTGATTTTGAATGAGTGTCACTTTAAACATAAATTTAGTTTTAAAAAGGTAACATGGGTTTAAAAACCCATTTCAATTTTGAATATGAATGTTCTCTAAAATAAAATAACCCGTCAGTTGACGAGTTGACTAGTCCAAATAACTGTGTGTTTTTTCAATATTTTTATACGGCAAATCCTTTACGTACAAATTGTTTTGTCACCATTCTGGGCCATTCATTCTTATTGGGATCCTGGTTAAAGTGACACTCTTATTCAAAAATAATACATGCACAAATATAGCAAACACAAATTTCGAGTGATAAACCTTTAACTACTTACTTAATAAAGCAGAGAGATAAAACAGTGTTTTTCTGCAAAAAACCCAGCTGGGGTCCGAAATTTGCGGGTCTAAATGACTAAATTTAAAAAAAAATTCGCAAACAAAATACACAAAAATCATATCTAAATAAAGCCTTCAAGCTAAAATATAGGCCGGTACTCGATTGCATCGTATTTAAAGGATACTTCAATTTGCGAAATCCGGGAATTAGCTATAATACTTCAATTTTCTAACGTAAATATATGAAAATTGCGATCTGCTCTTTGAAAGCAGTCTTATATCACTGGTTTCAAGTTATTTTCCCAAAAATTGGCTCATTCAAAGACAAAAAAAGAAAGAAGTTAATATATCATCTTTAAAAATCTTTCTCTGCAAAATCAAAAAGGAAATATCACGTTAACCTATTCGGATTTATATGTTAAATGAACTTTATTATTCAAATAAACCTTTTATATCATGTTTAAACGACAAATGAGTATATGAATCGCGTAAATTTCCAGTTAAGCAATTATCGAACAACTAAATTGTATACATTTACAAACATGCGGAGCGATATATTTTCTGACCAATGCAAGAAGAGTAATGTTTAAAACAAAATAAACAATTGATGGTACTATTAAAGGGACTCGCTAATGTTTTTGTTAAATGCACTTTTAGCTTTATGATGAAATAAGCTGTGGCAAATCATTAGGACTGTGAAAACTAAGATTTGCGAAAATCTAAATCTAGATGAAATCCGGATTTTCACAAAAGCTGGAACCGTTTAGCTAAATGTTGATATTTGCTCAAATATCGTCTTTAAACTTAAAGGCCACATTTTTTACTAGCGTTTATAACGGCTTTTTGTTGCGCGATTGGTTGATTGGCTTTATCACGCGATGGTATCAATGTCCTGTTTAAAGGTCAATTATCGATCAATGGTGTATGAGTCCTGGTGGCCAAGTGGTTAAGGCATCCAGATTCTTATTTCTTCAACTCAATTTAACTCAACTCAACTCAACTCAATATTATTTTATTATATCACGGTTTACATTTAAGTAAAAGCATGTGCAAACTCAATTTAACTACATTTGAACAAATGTATAAAGTGGTGGGTTAATGGTGGCTTCGTAACAGGTTATGAGTTCATCATTATGCAAAACAAATATAATTAGAAAATGGACGTTGTGTTCTTGAGTGGGCTGCATCCCACTTAAACCAAAGAAAATTGATAACATTATTGTATTTGTCTGCAATTTCGATAACATGGAGTAAACCAATAATAAAATAATCGTTTTCAGATGCATTACCGGGAAAACTATTTTTTTGGTCCAAAAGCATGAGAGAGTCCCTGTAATCCGAAAATAACAGTTTGAAGTTTCAAGTTTATTGGCAATATCGGCAATACATAAGCCTTTAGCCATGAACATACACATAGAATGAGATATACACAAATTGAAAAGGGGACAAATACAAAATAAAAAAACCAACATTTTACACGTACATAGTATAGATATCACAATAATATGTTACTTAATTGTACTATCTAACTATGAAGCAACTGCATCAATGCTGGCAGAACGTCGTTGAAAAGCATTGTAAATGTATTTAGATACAATTCTTATATTGTTTGTGTTTTTGTGAAGCATTAAAACCCAAAATTTATTCAAGGTATTCCATGAGTTGGAAATATTGAATTGTTGACTTAAATCATAATAAAAAGGACAAGCAATTAAAAAATGAAATTCAGACTCAACCATATTAGTATTGCATAGTTTACTGTCTATTTTTATAAACGGTGGAGTATTCGGGGGGTATGTAACAGTGAAATATAAACACATCATTAGTAGTTCCAAAATAGTTTATACATAGTTTGTTATATATATATATATATATATATATATATATATATATATATATATATATATATATATATATACATATATATATATATATATATATATATATATATATATATATATATATATATATATATAGTTTTGCTTTCTTATTAAACACAGGTCTTGGACATGAGAAACGCTCAAAATTGTCTATATCAACATATGTTACCTTAGAATGCCATGTTTCGCAAAAAAGTAAAATGTCATAATTGTTTACAAATTGTTAAAAGTCCGAGTCATCTAGTTTAGATTTGAGACAGTGAACGTTCCATAGAAGAAATTGAAGTTGCTTCAAAGAAAGATCCTAGCTGTTTACTAGATGGCCATCTCTCGGTGAACGCACATTTCTATCGGTCGCGACCCGCGGTGAGTTACCGGAAGAGGTATTCCTTTGGTTGCCGAAATTCATCTGTGGCATTGGCGTTCATGCGGCCATTGGGTGGGACTTCCGGTATAGAGCCCGGTGGCAGGGAATCCACCGTGTTCAATCGCCCGTCGATATAGAGTTTGACGGCTTGGATCAGGTACGGAACAATTACTTTCAGGCGTTCCTGAACTTCACGTGGGAACTGATCGGCCACACGGAAATTGGAGTCCCTGAGTTGATCAAATGCGATCACATAACGACTAATGAGGTGGGCATTGTCGATCTTGAAGTTTGCACGGGCGTCTGCAATGGCAAGGTTGTGTTCACAGAAAGAATTGATTTTCACGACACAGTTTTCTTTTTTACTTTCGTCGACGGTTGCTTCCTCATCAAAATTGAAAAAGAGGAGATTATCCCTCATAGAATGCGATTTAAGGTCAATTAAGTCATTTTTAAGAGAGACATTTTCATGCTTGAGATCATCAAGGGATTTACCTATTTCAGTATTTTTCGACTTTTCAGCCTTCAGATTAGTTTCAATATCATTACACTTTTCTTTCAGCTCGTCACATTGAATGCTATCGAAAGCTCGACTATTCTCTAAGTTTATCAGTCTCTTGTCAACATTTGAAAAATTAGTCTCAATGTCGCTTATTTTGGCTTCTACAAGAGTTAAGTTTTTAGATAGTTTTGACACATTCGTTTCAACTCGGTCAAGTTTAGTTAAGCGACTTTCAATAATGTTCAGCTTGGCCATGATTTGTTGATTACTGGTGTCTTGTACGGGAGAACAAGGGAAACAGGAAATTTGAGACATGGACGGAGTGACGTGCTGAAGGTGAGGTGGGTAGAACTGGCCAAACATATGTTGCTGCGGGGTAATCAAGGGCTGAGGGACACACTGGGCTCCCGAAAAAGGGGTAGACGGCGCGCCCTGGTCTGGCTGGGCTAACGGGGGAGACTGACCGGACATAATAATGTGCTTATCTGGCTGCTCGCTTTGTGATTTCGGGGATGCTTTGTCCTTTGTTCGTTCGTTGTTTGTACTGTTCTGTTTAGCCGTTTAATAAGTTAAACAACGAAACGTCTACTAATCGCGCAGGTACACAGGTAAAGCTCTTTATCAAAGTGCTCGAAAAAGATTCAACTTTTGTCTTGGTGTAAGATCATTTAAAGTTTTGTAGTTAAGCCACTGAAGTGTTATATTGATTTAGCACACAGTAATCCATTCAATGCTCCGTTGTAAATACATGAACTATTGACTAGTGAAGACAAAGGAATGTCAAGTTTCCCCGAATTGAGCACATAAATCCACAAATGATTCACTCGCCAACTCAGTAATATAAAGATTAAAGTCAGATGCATCAATTCTACTTAAATTTCAAGCTATAAAGCACAAGGATTTGTTAAAAAAATCCAATTTTTAAGAGAGAATTGTTTTCGCGCACATCTCACCTAAACGGAAGCGGAAGTAATAGCATATATGTTAAATGTGCATATTGTGTTTGGCAACTTAAATTGTATCATGTTCTCTCTGTCTCTTCTTCTTCAGATTAACTCTCTATCCAAACGGTAATACGCAATCCAAACGGTAACAAGAATATGTAATATGTAATATAAGTATGTGGATAAATAATAACTCAATTCAATTAAACTGCTGATAACATATATGTCCTTGCCAACAAAGTAAAACAACTGTTTCGTCGCTTACAAATATCTTTTATTATTGAAATTATATGCTCGCGCAAAAGTTCTCATTACAATCTCAAATATTCAAGTTATATGCGCTGTAAATAGAACTTAGCCAATTACTTTCATTACTAATAAGGATAAGCTGGACTTATAGCTGAATAAGCCAGTTTTATTCTGGGTATAACAAATTGAACGAACATTACAATTCCAGCAGTCGCTGTTGATCCTTTGAATGAAATTATTTAATTTGTAATAAATGCACTTTTACCTAATATATACACTCCATGTAATTTATTCTCATTCTTACATCAAACCACTTCTTAAGGTCTTTTCATTTCCTGCATCCAAGAATTTTTTTCAGTATAGAATAACGGACGCAAGAGCCGCTGATTTCTCTGAAATTCATGTTGACTTCTATTCAAAAAATGAAAAGATAAACTTCTTCAGTAATCAGTTTAGCTTCCCTTTTGAAACATAAGTGTATAACATTAAAATATATATCATATTTTAATATTAAAAGAATGCAAATTATTGTCAATTATGATAAAGTTGAGAAATGAGCATACTTTCTACAAATACTTAAGTCAGAGCATTTTTTATTGGAAAACATAGAATGATTCATGAGTTATGGTTTACGTTTTTTCCCGTGTTACAACGCCGATAACAACGCCACCAAGGCTTTAAATACCTCGACTTCTTTCCTTCCAAACAAAGAGCAACTTCATGTTACAATCGAAGCTGTTATTATTCGCTGTAAGTATCATGGTCATTTCATTTCGGTTCCGGTGTATTGTCACAATAATCTAATAATGATTTTTTATTAGAGTTTCAAGACTCAAACTAAAGGTCGATTTTAGTTAAGGTGTAACAAATTGATCGAACAATAAAGTGACACTCTTATTCAAAATCAATACATACACATGTATAGCAAACATAAATTTTGAGTAACACAATTTTAACTTCTTCCTAAATGATGCATTTATGGAAAATATTTATTACTGATAACAAGATTGTAACCGTATTTGCAATAACTAAATACGCTTAAATATTAAATGTTTGGGAGCGCTAAAATATTTACTGCGATCTATTTTCGTCTCATAAGATAGAAATACCGTGTTTTCTGTACCATTCAAATTAAACTCGGTATTCTTCATAGAAATGATCGATTTCGACATTTATTCTTCCTTATTTTGTCTTTTTAAACAATTGTATAAGATGTGGTAAATCTAACTTGGGAGTAAGAGTGCACCTTTAAAATTCGAGATAACGCTTATTTGACATCACGCGAGGTCAAATAAACGTTATCACTAAGTACAATGTTCGAGCAGTTTGTTATACTTAAACTTAAACCGACATATAGCGTTGCACGTATGTTTAATTAAATATAAGGCACACGTATATGAGCATCTGTACACAAGCATGTTGTATAATAATAATATAAGAGGTGCAATAGTTGGTTTGCGTATATAAAGCACGCGTACATGAGCGTCTGTACACAAGCATGTTGTATAATAATAATTCAATAGGTGCAATCATTGGTTTGCGTATATAAGGCACACGTACATGAGCGTCTGTACACAAGCATGCTGTATAATAATAATTTAATAGGTGCAATAATTCATTTACGTATATAATGCACACGTACATGAACGTCTGTACACAAGCATGTTGTTTAATAATAATTATTTAAAGAGGTGCAATCATTGGTTTGCGTATATAAAGCACACGTACATGAGCATGTGTACACAAGCATGTTGTATAATAATAATATAAGAGGTGCAATAATTGGTTTGCGAATATAAGGCATGCGTACATGAGCATGTGTACACATGCATGTTGTTTAATAATAAAATAAGAGGTGCAACATTGGTTTGCGTATAAAAGGCACACGCACATAGGCGTCTGTACAAAAACAGGTTGTATAATAATAATATAAGAGCTGCAATCATTGGTTTACGTATACTAATATAAGGCAAACGAACATGAGCGTCTGTACACAAGCATGTTGTATAATTATAATTCAACAGGTGCGATCATTGGGTTGCGTATATAATGCACACATACAAGAGCGTCTGAACACAAGCATATTGTATAATAATAATATAAGAGATGCAATCATTGGTTTGCATATACTAATATAAGGCAAACGTTCATGAACGTCTGTACACAAGCATGTTGACACTTGTATAAGTATAATTCAACAGGTGCAATCATTGGTTTGCGTATATAAGGCAGACTTGCATAAGCGTCTGTACACAAGCATGTTGTATAATAATAATTTAATAGGTGCAATCATTAGTTTGCGTATATAAGGCAGACTTGCATAAGCGTCTGTACACAAGCATGTTGTATAATAATAATTTAACAGGTGCAATCATTGGTTTGCGTATATAAGGCAGACTTGCATAAGCGTCTGTACACAAGCATGTTGTATAATAATAATTTAATAGGTGCAATCATTAGTTTACGTATATAATGCACACGTACATAAGCGTCTGTACAAAAGGATGTTGAATAATAATAAAATAAGAGGTGCAATCATTGGTTTCCGTATAAAAGGCACACGTATATAGTCGACTGTACAAAAACATGCTGTATCAATTATAATATAAGAGGTGAAAACATTTGGTTGCGTATATAAGTCACACGTACAAGAGTGTCTGAACACAGGCATGTTGTATAACAATAAGAGCTGCAATCAATGGGTTGCGTAAATAAGGCACACGTACATGAGCATGTGTACACAAGCATGTTGTATAATAATAATTTAATAGGTGTGATCATTAGTTTACGTATATAATGCACACGTAAATGAGCGTCTGTACAAAAGGATGTTGAATAATAATAAAATAAGAGGTGCAATCATTGGTTTCCGTATAAAAGGCACACGTATATAGTCGACTGTACAAAACATGCTGTATCAATTATAATATAAGAGGTGAAAACATTTGGTTGCGTATATAAGTCACACGTACAAGAGTGTCTGAACACAGGCATGTTGTATAACAATAAGAGGTGCAATCAATGGGTTGCGTAAATAAGACACACGTTCATGAGCATTTGTACACAAGCATGTTTTATAATGATAATAATGATATAAGAAGTGCAATCATTGGGTTGCGTATATAAGGTTCACGTACAGCGTCTGTGCACAAGCATGTTGTATAATTATAAATTAAGTGGTGCAACCATTGGTTTGCGTATATAAGGCTCACTTTCATGAGCGTCTGTAGACAAGCAAGTTGTATAATAATAATATAAGAGATTCTATCATTGGTTTGTCATACATTCAGTAGCGGTTTTAAAGACAGCGAGTCATGGTTCACAACACACTGGGAGCCGGCTTTTAAGACAGCAAGTTATGGTTTACCATACATTGAGTTCTGGCGTCTTTAAAACGAGTTCTCGGTGTATGGTGAACCACGTCTTGCTGCCTTTAACATCAGTACTCGATGGATGGTGAACCATAACTCTGAATCCTTAAAACATTTACTCAATGTATGGTGAACCATGACTCTGTGTCTTTAAAACCAACCCTGAGTGTATGGAAAACCATAATTTTGTGTCTTTTAAACCAGTACTCGGTGTATGGGAAATCGTAACTCTGTGCCTCTAAAACTGGTCCTTAGTGTGTGGTGAAAAATAACTCAGTGTCTTTAAAACTGGCTCTCAGTGTCTTTTGTGACCCATCAATCTGTGTCTCTAAAACTGGTTCTTAGTGTGTGGTGAACCATGACGACTCGGTGTCTTTAAAACTGTTACTCAGTGTCTGGTGAACAATAACTCGGTGTCTGTAAAACTGATATTCAGTGTTTGACGAACAATAATTCGGTGTCATTAAAACTGGTACTCAGTGTGTGGTGAACCATAACTCGGTGTCTTTAAAACTGTTACTCAGTGTCTGATGTACAATAACCCGTTGTCTGTAAAACTGATATTCAGTGTTTGACGAACAATAACTCGGTGTCATTAAAACTGGTACTCAGCGTGTGGTGAACCATAACTCGGTGTGTTTAAAACTGGTACTCAGCGTGTGGTGAACCATAACTCGGTGTGTTTAAAACTGGTACTCAGTGTGTGGTGAATCATGACACGGTGTGTTTAAAACTGGTACTCAGTGTGTGGTGAATCATGACACGGTGTGTTTAAAACTGGTACTCAGTGTGTGGTGAATCATGACACGGTGTCTTTAAAACTGGTACTCAGTGTGTGGTGAATCATGACACAGTGTTTTTAAAACAGGTTCTCAGTGTGTGGTGAATCATGACACGGTGTTTTTAAAACAGGTACTCAGTGTGTGGTGAACCATAACTCGGTGTCTTTAAAACAGGTACTCAGTGTGTGGTGAACCATAACTCGGTGTGTTTAAAACTGGTACTCAGTGTGTGGTGAATCATGACACGGTGTGTTTAAAACTGGTTCTCAGTGTGTGGTGAATCATGACTCGGTGTCTTTAAAACTGGTACTCAGTGTGTGGTGAATCATGACACGGTGTGTTTAAAACTGGTACTCAGTGTGTGGTGAATCATGACACAGTGTTTTTAAAACAGGTACTCAGTGTGTGGTGAACCATGACACGGTGTGTTTAAAACTGGTACTCAGTGTGTGGTGAATCATGACACGGTGTCTTTAAAACTGGTACTCAGCGTGTGGTGAATCATGACTCGGTGTCTTTTAAACTGGTACTCAGCGTGTGGTGAATCATGACTCGGTGTGTTTAAAACTGGTACTCAGTGTGTGGTGAATCATGACACGGTGTGTTTAAAACTGGTACTCAGTGTGTGGTGAATCATGACACGGTGTGTTTAAAACTGGTACTCAGTGTGTGGTGAATCATGACACGGTGTGTTTAAAACTGGTACTCAGTGTGTGGTGAATCATGACACGGTGTCTTTAAAACTGGTACTCAGTATGTGGTGAATCATGACACGGTGTGTTTAAAACAGGTACTCAGTGTGTGGTGAATCATGACACAGTGTTTTTAAAACAGGTTCTCAGTGTGTGGTGAATCATGACACGGTGTTTTTAAAACAGGTACTCAGTGTGTGGTGAACCATAACTCGGTGTCTTTAAAACAGGTACTCAGTGTGTGGTGAACCATAACTCGGTGTGTTTAAAACTGGTACTCAGTGTGTGGTGAATCATGACACGGTGTGTTTAAAACTGGTACTCAGTGTGTGGTGAATCATGACACGGTGTCTTTAAAACTGGTACTCAGTGTGTGGTGAATCATGACACGGTGTGTTTAAAACTGGTACTCAGTGTGTGGTGAATCATGACACAGTGTTTTTAAAACAGGTACTCAGTGTGTGGTGAACCATGACACGGTGTGTTTAAAACTGGTACTCAGTGTGTGGTGAATCATGACACGGTGTCTTTAAAACTGGTACTCAGCGTGTGGTGAATCATGACTCGGTGTCTTTTAAACTGGTACTCAGCGTGTGGTGAATCATGACTCGGTGTGTTTAAAACTGGTACTCAGTGTGTGGTGAATCATGACACGGTGTCTTTAAAACTGGTACTCAGTGTGTGGTGAATCATGACACGGTGTGTTTAAAACTGGTACTCAGTGTGTGGTGAATCATGACACGGTGTCTTTAAAACTGGTACTCAGCGTGTGGTGAATCATGACTCGGTGTGTTTAAAACTGGTACTCAGTGTGTGGTGAATCATGACTCGGTGTGTTTAAAACTGGTACTCAGTGTGTGGTGAATCATGACACGGTGTCTTTAAAACTGGTACTCAGCGTGTTGTGAATCATGACTCGGTGTCTTTAAAACAGGTACTCTGTATGTGGTAAATACTCACACGGTGTTTTTTAAATCTTGTACTCAGTGCGTTGTGAACCATTACTCGGTGTCTTTAAAACCAGTTCACAGTGTATAGTAAACCATGACTCGGTGCCTTTAAAGCCAGTACACAGTGTGTGGTGAACCACCGCTTGATGTCTCAATGCTTTCTCTATGAAAACAACACTAAAACGAATGAGCTAAAACATATTTAGAATTTTATGTCTGAAAAAAAATATAATACATATTCATCAAATCCATAAATAAACTTACTCATTATCATTTAATGATTTATGTGTATACATATGTAATTATTTTAGAAAATATATATGGTAACTGGTTTTCAATTCAGTGTGAGAAAATCTTTGATGGTCCTTGATATTATACTTGAATAACTTACTGGCCCTACTTGTACATAGAGAGCTGTGCATTATATATTTAAATGTAACAGTGTTTCTTAGTAGAAAAGAGAGCAAGTAATTATTAAACGAATAGTACTGTGATACTGGCCCTTGTTTGGCATAGAGAGCAAGGTTGTATGCAATTAATTGTACCATCAGTCCTACTTGGACATGTAGAGCAAGGTAATATGTATTATAGTGTAACGTTGGTCCTTTTTGGACAAGGATCGCAACGTATTATGACCTATATTGGTTAACTTGTCCTATTGGGACATGGATAACAAGGTGTTATGAACTGTACTGATAAACTGGACCTACTTGGACATAGAGAGCAAAATACTATAAAACATAATGTAACATTTGTCCTGCTTGCGCAAAGAATGCAGGGCCTTATGAATTTTACTGTATCATTAATCCTACCAGGGCGAAAATGGCAAGGCATTTTAACTTTACTTCAACATTTGTCCAACAGTGACTTACGGACCTAGGTATTATGAATCATACTGTAAAACTGGCCCTACTTGGATATATAGAGAATGGTTATATGAGTTATACTGTAACATTGGTCCAACTCTTACATAGAGGGCTATGTATTATGCATTATACTTTAACACTGGTATTACATGGACAAAAAGAGCATGGTATTATGAATTGCATTGTACTCTTACGTAAAGAGCAAATTAATATGTATTATAATGTAAGATTGGTCCTACTGGACAACGTGAGCAAGGCATTATGAATACTTCTGTAACATTTGTCCTACTACTAAAATAGACAGAAAGGTGTTTGAATTTTACTCTAAAATTGGTCCTTTTTGGACAACGAAAGAAATTCATTTTGTAATACACTAATACATACGTCCTACTGTTAAAGATTTTAGTTATAAATTCATTTAAATGATTTTAAAGCTGCTGCGGGCATTTTAATACCGCAATCACTGTTTTATAGCCATATTGATCGAAATCCGATCAATGTAAATTCTTCATAATCAACCTTACAAAACGGTTATATCACGAGTAGCCATATGTTACACACTTGTACTCAACCACTGCAGGAAATATTTAAAAACGTTTGTGAAGATGAGCTTAAAACATGTGTTGTGCATAGTGGCATCGTTATATATATGTATATCATTAAGCATTTTTATTATTTTTATAGTGACAACAGATTATCCCGAAGGTAGTATGATTATTCGTGTTAAAGTGTTATATGATAAGATAACTTTTGTTGTGCTATTTTGTTGTCATGACAGTCGTAAATTTGCAGAACATAGAAAATTTACACATAGTAAAACTGCTTCGTAATACATGTGTTTTTGGTGCCTTGACATATATCGATATATGTGTTTTGCAGGGTCGCAAAGACATTTGTAACAATTTGTAACAATTAACAAAACATTTTGGTTATACTTGTCATTATTATAAGCAATATGGACTTATGGTCGTACTTTCGTTAGACATAAAAAACAAT
This sequence comes from Mya arenaria, assembly GCF_026914265.1. NCBI lineage: Eukaryota > Metazoa > Mollusca > Bivalvia > Myida > Myidae > Mya > Mya arenaria. The sequence continues at coordinate 45,452,094 of NC_069129.1, forward strand.
CTATGATATCATTAACCGATGCCTTGGCCCTAGTGTGAGCTATATTGTAATGCAATGCTGCCTTTCTTCCGATTGGACAAACAAACTAGCATGTAACGTTCTGATATCTAAGAGAGGCATTTCATATCCTCCCTGTTTTGCATGCTCTTTAAACTTCACTACGCATGAAATATATAATTATATGTTGGAAATAATTTCCGTCGGAGACACAAATTACATTATACCTATGAAACTCTCCACGATTATATTAAGAATAATAATTCAATAAGTGCACATGAAGGTCTGTAATCAGCTCTTTTACTCTAGTTTTATCAGTATTATCTTCCAGAAAACATCCTGTGGTATACAACGACTCAATTATTTTAAACATTCCGAAATGAGTTACAAAACTTAATTACTCTCATTACTACGCTAGAATTATAATTGTATTTTAGATACGTCAACTTCTTACACCCCTGATCCTAAGTATGAGGATGCAAGGCGGGAAACAAGGAGGTTATCACAAGAAATGTGGATGTACATGGATAGCCAACTAAAACGACTGATAAGCCAAAACGTAGAAACAGACACTAAATATATTAAAGACATACTTGCTTTTGGCTCTCACCTTCATACGTAAGTATGTTAGAAGTATAGGTATATATCAATTTATTTTTCAAACCGCAATTTAATTGAACCATGATATGTTTAATACATTCACAATACCATATTATCTATATAATACAATGAAAAGCACAGGGGGTAATCCCAGTAATCGAAAATCAATAACATAAACCTTGTTCAGGGGCACAAACGACAATGAGCAAGAGTCAGACATATTAGAACAACAGACATAATAACAAACACCAAAAACTGACTACACACTCATTAAAATAGCTTCATCGATAAATGATGGGGTTACCACATTTGAACGGTCGGTAAAACACGGGTTCACTGGCAAACTGGTCTACTGGGGGCTTAAACTAGTTTGCATGGCCTTAACTTATTAAAAGAATGTTGGATAAAAGTATGACATACATTTGACGTTAGTACAAATACACAAACATAGTAGAACAAGTATATGACTTGAGTGTAAGTCCCAAATTATTAACATCTAGGTTAAAGTACTGTTTAGGGCAACGCAATCATGGACTTCTGATAATTTAATTTGCCTGAGAACATTAACTTAGCATCTATTTCTCTTACATTTATGCTAGAACTGACAAAGAGGACCCTTCTATACTTTTATTTTTCTACAGGGCGATTTTATTGGCACATGACACATTGGAGGACGAGTTTGAAAAATGGCGCAATTTGCGATCAAATGAGGTGGGCAGATGTGTCCAGGAACAACTAGACTCAATCCAGGCACGTATAGTCAATATTTAGAATTTGTTTACAATGAAACTCATACATAGCGTGGGTGTTACCAATCTAGCTTAGAATTAATAAGGCCACACACACCTAGTGAAAAACAGCAGACATACTTAAAACAGAAATGAATCCAAAATAGGAGATAATGTAACCCACACACGGAATATTTAAACGGCACTTTATGTTTTTACAAAGCATTTATATCTTAAGTTAACTAATATATGATTAATATCAAAGTTGAAAACGTTCTTATGTTTTGAACGTCCTTAGTTTATGCAAGCAATTGTATCAGATAGTATGCCCACAAAAAAGATAGAAAGGCAAAACATGTTCAAAATACATACATTCTAACAAGGACAGTTGCCCTCTATTGTAATGCTACAATTAAAATAGAGGAAATGGGCTAAATGTAAATGCCAACCAAAATGCCAGTTTTGCATGGATTTACTACGTGCAGTGGGAAACAAACCCCTTGGCGATTTAATATATCGCCCCCATTAACATTTCCCTAAGTTTTTATGACTCTAGCTTATATACTTTTTCAGTTTTCTCAATACAAGTCCGCATAATAATTACGGAATCACGCACATACGCACGCACGGATCGACAAGTGCATATTTATACGTCCTTTCCCCTATGTTTGTACAGGCATAAAAAGAACAATACTTGTAATCAAAATAACTGCGACATAGAATTGTCTAGAGTGGGTTCTAAAATTAACACTAGATTGGGCAACTGTTAACAAACATATATTATATTTGCGTCTTAAGATAAATGAAACTCTTAACATTGTTCTTTGCATAATCATTATACCCTCAAACTTTTGTTGTACACATTATATCGCTTTTATTAGTTTCAAAATAAAATAATTATACTTACTTGGACAGTACATTGCACAATGGTGATATATCAAACATTATTTAAATCGTTATTGATTGAAAATGGTTTCAGGGAAAGTTCGAATACATTCATTCGTATATTTTATTGTACAACAATTATACTTAATCAGCACTGATATTTTGTACATATCCTTTCCTCAACAGCGTGCCAATGAATAAATACACACTACAATGTCAATGAGTGACAAAAGAGGTGAAACAGGTGTATGGCGAAGAGAGACAGCTACCAGCCACAGTTTCATTTACAATAAATATTGCTTGCTTCGTTAGTTTCTATCCGATTGATTTAGAATAAAACGATGAAAAAACTTTCTTGTCTATGTTTCAGAACCCTTTGAACTGTTCGACAGCAGATATGTTCGTTTGCAAATTAGATACGGCCTGTGGCTTTGGATGCCAGATGCACCATGTTACTTATTGCCTCATGGTCGCCTATGCAACTAATCGAACTATGGTTTTGGTCTCTAAAGGATGGCGGTACTCAAAGGCTGGTTGGGATATTGTCTTTCGTCCACTGAGCAAAACATGCCACGAAAACCATCCAGATGTTATCAAAAGTAATGTTAAAAAAGCGTATTTAAACCTTTGCTTTAATTTCATTTTTTTTAACTTAACTATGCATTTCGGCCATTATATTTGTTTTATGTATGATGAATGAAATACATGTCTGGTTGCATCAGGATTGATTAACAGTATTTCTTACCTTCTGCCTGATAACAAAAGTGCCTATATCATTGAAAAATTCCGCTACAATGATACATTATGTTGATATGTTACAAAAGACCTTTGAAAGAATTAGGTCGTCCATTTGACAATGGAAATGTTACCCGAATGCATACCAAGGTGATCCTGCTGCAGTCGCAATATTGTTTTGACTCATATTTTCAAATTTTCCATGAGTTTTTGTTACTGTTATCTTATATTTTAGTTTACCGTCAAATCATTTAGAACATTTCATTAAATAACAAAACTACAGCTTTATGCATGGCCTTTAATCGCCAAGATGGTATAGGTCTCTTTTTTCTATGGGAAGTCAAAGTTTAAAAAAAAGGAATGTAAAGACATTTGTCCTGCGAAAATTGGAGAAAGTTGATTTTTATGAATGGTTCTTCAAATGGAGGTCTCTAAACCAATTAAGATTCATCAGCACAAAGACATTTCAGATTATTTTTTAAAACTAACTCCATACTTTGTGTCATAACAAATACGACCAGGTTGCCTCAATTTGCAAATTTCGGAAACATGTTGATGAGAAAGAGATGTGTATTATTACTAATTACCCTGGAAATGCAGAATGTTTTATACACAATATATTTGCTAAATATTAAACTAAGTTAAATTCTCGAATGCTTTATTTATACCGTCTTAAGGCAACACAACGAGGTTCTACAAAAACTATTACATATATAGTAAAATATATTATCTATTACATATTTGGCAACTTTACTTATTTTCTTACTTATTCAATTTGTTTAAAGATATAATTGTGCAACTACACACCATAGTTTTCACAAAAGTAACAAACATTATCAAATATGTTCAAACGTTGCATACCAACATATTGATTGATTTTAGGAATACGTTCTTTTGACACAATTAACTTTAAATCAACAGTGTCAAACTTGACAAAATATGTTGTCCACGATTTTCAAAGAATTTACTGACAACATAACTTGCATTAGAAGATGGTGATTTCGATCTTCTTCATTTCATAGACTGCTACACTCTAGTGCCAAACATGACCAAATATGATTTTCAAGATATATTGTATAATGTGAACTGTTGAATTCAAGTTAAAAAAATGCATTTATATTCTATATGACTATATACCTTGTCGGTATACGTCAAATAAAAGAATGTTATGTTCTGTTCAATAAATAGACGTTACTGTTCGAAATACTTATGTTCTTTAGGGATAGGTGGTTTTGAGAAATAACTTGCTATCTATTTCTTTTGAAGAGTAGCAAAAGAGTCAAATATGTTACCAAGACGATAAATGGAACATATTACATAACTTACCGAATTACTTACTTTAGGAATGGGAAATCTTACGCGACTACAAATCGTAGATCTCAATACGGGATACCATAATCCGCTTGCGTTGCCAGACGTTTTGCAAACATGTATTCAACATTTCCACGGACATCCCAGACCGTGGTGGGTGGGGCAATTTGTGAGATACATTTTGCGACCAAATCACAATCTTGAGGAAAGCTTGAAAAACAAGGAGAAGCGTTTTACATTCGATCATCCTATAGTAGGGTATGTTATATTGTAATTTAGCAGCATGTGTTCTGAGTGCAATTGTTATATTTGAAATTGGTATTAACTGTTCTTGTTCATATCTGTTTTCATTCTCCATCACTACTGTATTATTGTGTAATAAGTCGTTTTAAATGAAGTTAATCGCGATACGACCTCGCATATTCGGTTAATTGAAAAGATAAACAATCATTGAAGTTATTAGACTCAATTTCATGGCAGCGAGAACAAAATGAAAAAAACAGTGTTATTTTGTGCTTAACTTTATTTTATTAGAATTCAGGTGCGAAGAACAGATAAACTTCATAGCGAAGCTTCGTTCCATTCTTTACAAGAGTACATGATCCATGTAAAGAGGTGGTTTGACGTTGCAGAAACAAAGACACCAATTGTACAACGAAAGGTTTACCTTGCCACGGATGACCCTTCATTGTTTACAGAAGCAGAACACACGTAAAGAGGATACGTTATTTTGTAATGATCTTGTAAACAAATGACCTAAACGACGAAAACATAACTATAAATGTCATCAAAGGCGACAAATCAAAATATTTGTCATAGAATATGAAATAAACGCAAGCTACAATATATAAAAAAAAATGTTATAGTAGAATTGTTCAAACTTTACACATTTCTCCGTTTAAGCATTAAGTGCAATTCTGCTTTAAAAGAGTAATCATATATATATATTTCGGTAATGTATTTCAGTTTGATGATATGGTTTCAATCATTTTTGAAATTGTGAATTTTAGGTATCCCACGTACAGCTTCATAGGTGATGTGAATATTTCTATAAGTGCCCAACTTAGCAGCCGATACACTTTAGAATCGTTGAAAGGTGTAATAACGGACGTACATTTCCTTTCTATGTGTGATTACATCGTGTGTACACTATCATCCGGGGTATAGTAAACATATTCCAGCATAGCGGACATAATTTTCGTATTTGATAAGTAGTTTAGAGTGGGCTTGATTTTTCTTTCACACCTTTGTATGAATAAACGACGTATCAATTTTAATTAGTGTAACGAGCTGTTTTATTTTAAGGTATGTCGTCTTGCGTACGAGATAATGCAAACAAGGCATGCAGATGCATCCTCAAGAGTTAAGTCCCTTGACGACTTATACTACTTTATTGGTGGAGCCCCAGAGAAATGGATATCAATATACAACCATGAAGCGCAAAATGAAGATGAATTCAGTTTCAATGTTTGTTATGGCAAATATAGTGTACTATAAATACACAATGCACACATTCACTTAAAAATAATAGTATTTATGTATTTCTTTGAATTGTACAGAGGATGATCTTATCATTTTATTGATGTATATGTTTTTGTAGTATCATGATAATATTAAGTATATTAATGTTTATTTCATAATAGTGTGTAAAACATTTTATGTCAGTAAACAAGTGTTTCAAGGTCTAATTGACTATCTTTAGCGAAACGAACTCCTTTTCATCAATAAGATTGGATGTTTCAAAATATTGACAAACCTTTATTTGATACTTTAAAGCATTTGCCGTATCCGATCTAGCAACGTCATTTTGGAATTGTATAAAACTTGTGTTCTCAATTTCCATATTCAGGCTGGCGACACTATCCACAACTACGGGAATCATTGGGACGGATACTCAAAAGGAAAACATTTGCGGTCAGGCAACGAAGGTCTTTTCCCATCTTACAAAGTCAAAAATTTCTTTTGACTTTTCAATAAATCTGATACGAAATGATTGTTTGCCGGACAGAGCCATAATAGTTTGCGGATGATTATTATTATTTATAATAGTTGCAAGGAATATTTAACAGTCGGATATGTGTTTATAGCGGTTTTTCTAAGAAAGTATTTTTGTTTAAGTCACCTCATCTATCTGTTGTTATCTGAGTCCAATAAGCTTTTGTTGTATTAAGGGTGTGTTGAAACAAGTATTTACTCTTCAGTATTATTGAAAAAAACGTATCAATAGAATTTATTATTTAGTTATTGAGAGACAAATGAGCATGAATGAGAGATATAATTTCTGACACAAATTTAGTTTTGTGTTTGGAATCTTCTGGGAAATGCAAAAGTCATTTTATCATATCAGATAACTAAATCACATTTGTTATTCTTTGCAGCCATGGCAACCGTAACAACTGTTTATGTTGCATTTGCAAAAACATGTTCTTTTATTCATGTTGTTCCTTTAGTACAAATGATTATTGCAGTGTTTTGTACTTCATACTGGTATTTTGATCTCAAAGTGTCTGCAATTTGAGGAAAATTCTGAAAAATAGCTTTGCATGTTTTGCCTTGAATTTTGTTAAGTTTTCAAACTATTTAGATTGGCCTCAAAAACCTTTAAAACATATGTTAATTAGGTAATGTTTCAAAAAAGTGTGCTTTAAAAGTAAATACTGATTTGAGTAATTTACACCGTTATTTTTACACTATCAAAACACTTAATTCTCATCAACTCGCCAGAAACGTGCACAGCAATATTATTCAAACACTTATAATTTGTAAAGGCAAATAAGAGGTATACAACACTCATTTCTTGTAAGTGCACCATCAAAGTGCACAGTCATTTAAGGTAGGTGCAGAATTAAATTCAACAGCATTAAATTCATAAGATTTATTAAAAATGGTAAAACTGGGCAAGAATCTTTTTTTTTCTATCGTTTTGAAAGATAGGGCTGAATTGGGCTGTTAGTGTCTCTTAATATTCCTGTCGTACGTACAGTGCAACACCAATTAAGCAAGATTGGAGGCTGACCGTTTTTTTTTTTCTTTTTTCTTTTTTCATTCAGAGAATATGAGTGTTTGCAGAAATTATAATGACAAAGTTGTGTTTGGTGCATCTTTTGTATTGTATCGTACGTTAGAGGAGCTTGCATATAGCTCGGACTCATTTATTTGTAGCGAACGTATGTTTCCGGTCGTTTTGTATTTAAAGTGGACACGTATTTCATCTGATATTTCCTTTATATGTCATTGTTTGTAGTAATTACTGGCTGCAATTCGGCGCACATCTAAATCAACTTTTGTAACAGTGTAGTTGCGTTCTCTTAAACCTATTAAAATCCTTACTTAAATGGCCTCCTGCTTTAAATCATCGTTTCAATGCAATTGCACAAATAAATTTTAATAGACATTGACTGAAACAATTGCAATCTGTGTTGTAAGAGTCTTTCGTTGATTGTGATTGCTTTGATTTCTGTCTCTTTAACAAACCTTAAGCTGGTTACTGCTAGGCTTCAGAATGCAAGAAAATATTACATAGATCTTTCACTGGTGCTCGCTATAAGAATTATTGTTAGTCATTTTTTGATGTCAAAAATAATTCTTTTCTCTCTTTTGTTGAATTTAATAATTCGGTAGGAATCACAAAAAGCCATTTATAACAAAATTTTCAAATCAAATTAAAAAAAACAACCTTTATTTAATATAATTAAACAATGAAATTATATATAAGCATTCGACGTCGGTCAACGAGCAAAGAACACATTGTAGGACGTATAGAGAAATACATTTTTGATTCACACCACAGTAAGTCTCTAGACACGGGCGAGTCTGTAATCACACTAATTGCATCAAGCTCCACATCAAAGCAGTCCGAGTCCTTCACTTTTATCCTAACTTCATGTTTTCCGGCTGGTAATTCAACTTCAGAACCTATGGTTCCTGACGCGAGAAATGCGTTCCAAAGCTTTCCACCAGACGAACGATCATGCGTTGTGAATTCTCCTATATGTTCATTATTTATTGTAAATTCGAGATTGTCCGATCCACCGTCGTTAGAATACAGGACTCCCAGAATCAACAGTTTGACTCTGTTAAGAAGACATAAGTTAAGTAGTACGGTATCCTCTCGAAACAAACGTAGCACCGAAGCATGCGATGCACCTGAACGCCATGGCGTTCGAGAACGTCCGGGACCGCCAAGAATATTTTCAAACTCAAAACTGTTAAACATCTGTCTGCCTTCGTTGGCTAATATTAATGTCACGACCACGATAATTTGAGCCATTAGGTATCCCATTTCTGTAGAGTGTGTGTCCACATAAAACCCTCGAATTGGCTCTCTTCCAAAACTACCAAAGAGTGCACATCCACATAAAGTTTAACTTTGTGTCTTTGTTTTTATCTCTTTTTGTAAATGAACCTAATATATAATCCGGACCGTAAGATCTGTGTTGATTAAAAATGATACGCATACGCCCAGTTAAATATGATCATTTTTAATCCGCGCAATGAAATATGTATGACGATGAAAAGTGCATAATTTTATAATTAGCCCATAATTTATTCTGTGATAGATGTAAACAGGACAGAGTAGCGTGCTCTCAGTGACAGGTAAGGAAAGTTTAAGGACTCTACCATTTATATAAACCGTGATACATTAATATACGTGTAAAACAAACAATTAAACAACTTCGTGTGATTTAAAGCATGTCTCATATTCGTTTAATTAATTTTGAATTAAAAGGTCTAGTCGATGTCAAACATAAGTTAATAAGCTAAATGATTTATTAAGATTAGCAATTGCTTTTGCATGATGTTCTTTAAGCAATATTAATCATGTTAGGATCAATTAATGTCATGAAAACATGTTAGGCTTTATTGTTTGTAAAGCTATTGCTTAATTGTCAACGAAATGGAGGCCCCTTAACATATTTTAAGATCAGGTTATATTTGAATATCAATTATATGTGTGATACTCTTTGCAATGTTTACTAAACAAAATTAGACTTAAATAAAAATGAAAAAGGTTAAGTTATTGGTCAAAAATATCAAAACCGTTGCAGTAGCACCATTATCGTAGGGTATTCCCGATACACTACTACGTTATTGTTCATTATGTATTCTAGGCGATTGGGCTGTACCATGCTCGTTAATAATCAATTATTAATGAGTCAGTTTATTTTTTTTCCATAATGAATCAATGCGTAAATATGCACAATTACAGAAGCAATATCCTGCTAGACCACTTTTGATTTTGTCAATTAATTTCCCTCACGGTAGTTAGCATGGAGTGTAACGGAATGAAGTATCGTGGTTGCCGAACATACTGCACCGTTAGATTTACAGCTTGATGAGGTAATGTTGACTGCACCCACAACCCTATCTAGTAGATATTGAAGTCAGAGCCGGTTTCTCGGTCACGTAACTGTTTTGTACCATGTAGTTAAGGACAACGTTAAAAAACGAACGTTCGGAAGAGTTCGGAATAAGTGAATAACGTTTAATGTAATCAAAGTTATTAAACGGTTAATATCCCCTAATGTGTTACCGTTCCGAAATAGAAACAAAAGGTATTTAACTATTTAAGTAACTCTCTAAATTAATTTCTTAAATATATATTCTTTTGTTAATAACTTTAGTAGTGATTTGGTTTGACTAATTTAACCTTGTAGTGTCATGTTGGCCTAAACCGTAAGCTCAGTGTCTTTGTGACTGTTCAAGGCCATATAGAATATTCAATCATCAATATTTTAATTTGATAATAAAGAGTTAGTGCTTAAAGTTTTTTTTTATTATTCATTAAAGGCGATACCATATAGGTTGCTGTAAAAACCCCATATAATTAAGCATTTTTGTTAAACCATTCCATTGATTGATCAAACCAAACAAAATAGTTGATTTATACAGTTTGAAAAACACAATATCGATATTTTGTCGATTTCGTTGCCATGTATATTTTTATTGAAAACCACGTGATATAAAAACTTTTCTATTTTTATCTGTTACAGTACACAAATCACATGCGTTTATTGACATTAATATAAAATGAGTTTTAAGATAATAAAGCATACACCTTTTAAAAAAAGTATTTAGGTAAAGTGTATGGTTTTAAATGATAGTCACGTTGGCCGAACAAAATACTCTATTGCCGTTTTTGCTCAGGTATTAAACTTATCATAATAATTATCATTCATAATGCATACGATTTTCGTTTTTCTATTTGGCTCATTCATATATACAACTATTGTTGTCAATTCATTAGATTTAGTTAATTTTGTCTTAATTGTTATAACTTGGTAAAGGTATTAGTATGCATATATTGCTGGTAGCATTTGTGATTTGAATAAATGAAACTTTAAGGTTGATGCATGAGTGCGTGTTATTAATATCAAAGTAATCAAATCCATTAAAGATGTCAAACCAAGGTTGATAGTAATGTCAACCCTTTGAAGTTCTCGTACCTTCATATTTCATAATTTATTAAGCATATCAATATCACTCGTTAAAAAGGCCGATTAAGTCAAATCATTCATAAATACCATCTTTAAACGTAGAATAATGATCTATTTTATGTCCATAAATTACTTCATTATATACTTTCCGGTGATTTATAAAATTATCAGTGGAATATAGCATGATCATTTCACTGTTTCAAACACTGAACATATCAATTTGATATTCTTCACTGTTTCGATAATTGGAATTACCTTTTACCCCGCTTGTGCCGCTTTTAGAGTATGTGCCGATTACTTCCGCGGGCAAACTACATGTATAATAAAAACATGTTGCATTTATCTCTCTTACCATTGAAAGAAATAGCAGACTACGTAAACATCAACTCCCTTGCATACTTATTGTTTTCTTCAAAAAAGAAATGGATTAATTAAAAGAATGAATTCTTTCTGGAGATAGATTCGATATAATTGGGGGTTTGCATGTAAATAGGTTTGAAACACATGAGAATATTTCAACAGCTTGAACAACAACAACAACACCATCAACTTCTTCTTCATCATCATCATCATCATCATCATCATCATCATCATACTGGTCACATCATTTTTCTTGATTTTTAAGTTATCTAATAAATATTATTTTTGGTACAAAAGAAGGATTTTAAACGGACATTTTTAACAAACGACTTTAAATTTTAATAAATACTATTACTCATATCACAATAGAAGTATGTTATTCATGCTCATATTTTTCATTGCAAGAGAGAGGCTCATTCAAAAGTTGAATGACGAAAAGCACATCAGAAAATACAGATATCTGGACAAAAACAAGAAGTAAATGCTTATTTCAAATTGACAATATTTTAGTGATTATAGTTATATGTACTTTCAATATAGTTCAATGTTGGCATTTTTGTTGGTTCTCCCATTAAAACAAAATGTCGTGCAAGGGCAAATACTGAGGGTAAAATGCAAATATTCTTACATTGGTAAAGATAATGATTATTTCATATTAACAGAAGTATTCAATAAACAGAGATGTGTTGCTTTTAGGTGAAGATCGAATATTATTTCACGAGTGATAAAACATATAGGTTTTGATTCGTGGCACTGCCACTCGTGAAAGTGGTTTTCCTATTGATCACCCGTTAAATAAAACTCGATCTTCAACTGAAAACTACAAAATTAATATCCTCTTTGTGTTCAGCAAAGATTTATAAAATGGATATATTTCCACGAAGGTGCAATACTTACGCAAATGGCTATTGGCCTGTCAAACAGAGGAATACGTTAAGGAGTAACATAATAATTACATTTTTATACAATAGGTAAACATTCATCTTATGTTAACGTTTACTCTGAACCTAACGATGCGCGTGTGTGTTTCTGATGACATCAAACAACCTTTCTCTTGCAAACAAATATCAAAATATATTTGTTGTGAATTAACATTAATTTGAAAGGATCCCGTTAAGATTCATGAAAACAATTGTATTTTGAGGACGCTCTGCCTTTTTTGTTTCTAAATACATATAATACTTGATTTTATAGTACCAACATCATTATTTGTTACTAATGAAGAACAGAACAATGACAATGTGCAGACTCGATATTGTTATTCTTTCATATGAAATAACATATAGAAACTACGAAACGAAAATAATGCCAGAAGCAAAACTACAAATCGAAATTATTTAGTATTAATTTGTTAGTATGTCTTGTTATTCCATTTCGCATAATCAAAATTCAGTTACTAGAATTGAAAATGTTTATGACGAACTACGTTTCATGGTGTCATAACAACATAAAAACATTCATGTACGAATTTAGTCTATAAAGGCTGCCTATGTGATTGAGTGCTTATTTAAGTTAAACTTTATTCTGATATATCAAATATGACATTATGGCAATGACATTTCTACTGCAAAATGTACAAAGAGTGAAAATGAGTATAGAGTGCTTATTCGAACGGATATTAATAATGGTTGTGTGCTGATGACAGTTGGTTGAAAATTACTTCATCAATATACATACAATAAAAAATATCTTATTGTATCTGAATATTAACGGTTTCGACACCATACAATTCAAAACCAAAATCAAAGAAGCTATACGTCATTAATGAATACAGAATACAATATTACAACCTTGCATTTACCAAGTATAGGTCATATTTTTTTATAATTTGATACATTAACGTCGAAGTTAAGAGAAACTCTGCCATTTCAGGCATCATGTGTTGTCCAAATTCAATATGAAAACTGTTGGGTAAAGAAACATTAGCGCATGCGCAAGCGTTTCTTGGTCTCCTATTTGAATATGGACTCTACCATTAATGAGCTACATCGTTTGAAGGCGAACACTTACATAAATGTACTATGTAACCTTGTGGTATTTAATGCTTCATTAATGCATGCTATGACTTAGGGTAAGTCGTTAAACAATATAGAATCTCAAGCGGGGAAAGAAAACTCCACGAAACGGTTACTTCCGTGTGTAATAAGGGGCTTCTCAGTGTAAGTTGTTAAACAAGAGAATCTCAAGCGGGGAAAGAAAACTCCACGAAACGGTTACTTCCGTTTGTAATAAGGGGCTCCTCAGTGTAAGTTGTTAAACAAGAGAATCTTAAGCGGGGAAAGAAAACTCCACGCGACGGTTACTTTCGTTTCTAATGAGGGGCTCCTCAGGGTAAGTTGTTAAACATTAGAGTCTCAAGCGGGGAAAGAAATTCAGAAAGCATGAGAAATGTATCGATTAAAAACAATATTTGTCTATTTCAGTTCGCCACTTGTGAGAATATTTTTCTATGGCCACTCTTGAAATAGATTACGCTCTTGAACTAAAACCAACAAAAAGCTTTTATGTTTTCTGCGGTTCCTATTTATTTGTTCGCTTCGCGACAAAACATAGTCATTGCAGCTGTTTTGCAACTTATTTAATACTACAGCCTGCAGTAAATACTGACCAATCAGACCAAGTATGTTTCGCCAACGCTTCATTCGTGAGTCCCTTAACTTAATCGAAATGCACTGTCTAATTTCTATAACAAACGCGTTAAAAATAATTTTGAATTTGATATGATGTTTACATTTTGTTTGACTTTTAGCCCTCTCAAGGTTCAATAGTTTTTGCAAGTCAGTGAACTTATTTACATAAAAAATAAATAAGGCATCCATCATATAAGATTCATATCACATTTTAATCAACTTAATATATCGTGTAGGTAAACACCCAAGTCATAACTTAAATTGTGATAAGTAACTTATTGACACGGCACAATACATAAGAAATGCAATGTTGGAATAGGCCAATGACACAATCTAGAACGTATTTATAAGATTTAGCTACAATGGCAATCTTAACTACATACCAGGTAGTTTGTTTTGAAAAGCAAGTATCTGGTCATCTCTAACTATGTCGAAGGTTATTTTCAGATATAAAAACTATAATTGCAAGGTTTTAAATAAAGCTAAAGTGTTTGCTTATTAAAATGGCAGCCCCTGATTTAAGGACAGCTCAGCTTGATAGGTTGACAAATTAATTGATAAACATCGTTAATCCCTATTCCTATCATATATGCCGGTCACTGCGTAGGAAGTACTATTAATTGAACAAGCTGCAGAGTCAGCAACCGGACATATCAGAAAAAGCCCTTGTGAGGAATTTATACTGGAATTTCAATCCGTCGTGTATGACATCAAATATTGTATTTGCCTTTTTCCTTCAAACATTTATGTATTTCTGTGGGCGTCAATCGTTTTTAGATATTTACGTTTGATAGTTATGACCGAATTGTTTCCTATCAGAGTACTGTTCAAATCTGCAACAATACTATCCCAACACTTCTTTCTTATAAGAGGACTGTATGATTATACAGCAATACCATTCAACACTCATTTCTTGTCAATTTATCCTATATAAAATCCAGAAATACCACAAAAGTATTTAAATACTATTGTATTGTTAGTGTACTAATAAACTAAAAGTATAAAGCTATCATGATAAAACACTCTTTTTTTGTCAATAATTTATATGGATATAAATATATAGATATATATTATATTTGCTTTAAATATCATTGTCGTTCAGGTGAAGTTTACTCCAATGTTTTAGGCGCATACTTCAGATAAATTGTGTGTTTGAAAAATTGAGCGATCATAATCCGGTTTAAGGCCTCACCCTAGTAAGCTGCTCCTGTTTCCGGTTACCATTCTAAGGTGGTAATCCCAGTGTTTCGAATAGGTATGTTATCTGTGTCTGGTGTGTCATTCCTTGAGAATATGTTGGCTTTAACCATTTACAATTTAACAACTCCATGATTACTTTGCTGGTTGCTAGGTTTTCATTGTCTTATTATACGAATTAGACACAAGGCCCGATATTAAGAATACATAGAAAAGTAGCATATTTAAAACTTCACAGATTGGCGTTTATGTTTGCTATACAAAAATATTATGTTTTATGTTAACACAGAATTTTTAAAAAATGCATTATTTGTTATGAATTGCTATTATTATTTGGTTTTGCACGAAGTACAAATGTCATACAAGAGCATTTTCGAGCAAAATAATTATATCCATGCATCCTGCGTCCGTTTTCTAGTAAAGAACACAGTGTAGGACGTATAGAAAAATAAATTTTAGATGCACACCACAGTAAGTCTCTAGACACGAGAAAGACTGTATTCACACTAATCGAATCAAGCTCCACGCCAAAGCAATCGGAATCCTTTACGTTTATCCTAAGTTCATGTTTTCCAACAGGTATTTTAACTACAGAGCCTATGGTTCCAAATCTCTTTACCAGACGAACAATCATGTGTTGTGAACTTTACTATATTTTTATTTTTATTGCAAATTTCATATTTCCGATTCACCGTCGTTCGAATAAGGGACTCATATGATCAAGAGTTTGACTCTATCTAGGAGGCATACGTTGAATATTACTGTATCTAATATAGCGCCGAAGCGTGCAATGCCCGTGGACACCATGGCGTTCGAGAACATCTGGGGCCGCCAAAAATAATTTCAAACTCAACACGGAAGTTATGCATCTTCCTGCCTTCGTTGGCTACTACTGACATCAGAATTACAACCATTTGAGTGATTATATATTTCATGTTTATATAATGTATTTGCTTATTATATTCTCTTTTATTTTCAATGCTTTTTTTAAACTAAATTTGAATTTAAAATGAACCCAAGTAACTGTTTATTTGCATTTTCCACATATATCACAGAGTGCACATCAACATAACGGTTGACCTTTTTTCGGTTAATTGACCTATATATTTTTACCGTAATATCCTGGTTGATTGAATATGAAACGCTTACTCGCGGTTATATAAATCCATCGTTCATCCGCGCAATTACATATATATGGCGTTGAGTTGTGCACAATTGTATAATTAACACGTACATTATACTGAAATAGATATTAACATAAACACGGAGTGTGCTCACAGTGACAGGCTAGAAGAAATAATTAAATACATATTACTTTTTAATTAGTCAATAAATCAATCGTGATACATCAATTTGTCTGTGTTATACATGTAATTAAACGACTTTGGATGATGTACAGCATTGTTTATATTCAAATAATTAATTTTGACTCAAAATGACTAGTCAATGCAAAAGCATAATTAATTAGTGTATTTTTTTTAGAATAGCTTTTGGTGCTTTGCATAATGTACTGTTAAAGTCATTTATCATCTCAGAGTAAAAAACTTATTTGAATGTCAAAAACCGGATATTTGATCAAAGTTTATGAGTGAATGTTACATTTTTCCAAGTTGTCCATGGAGGGATGGCCACAAACACATTTAAAGAGCTCCTTTTGTTGAAATAATTATACTGTTAGTATTTAAGCTGCACTCTTACAGATTTACATTTTTTTTTATTTTTTGTTTTGGAAAGTGCACTTTTTTTGCGTAGATATCTGCAAACCAATGATATTAGATTGCTGACAAAAATCAGATCGTAGATATATTCAAAGGCATCCGGCGATTGTATGTCCCGAAGTGGATACGGGACTACTACTACAACTAAATGATACGGGGCTAGCATATTTAACTTTAACAATCAAAACAAGAACGGTAAATGTTAGAATACCACAAACATGCATATATATATGAACAATGGTATACAAACCAGCACTACGGATAACAAAAAGAGACCAGGAAATCGCTCACTTCCATTGTGGTCTTTAATCTAGCAATATAATCAAGTCAACCTAACACTATGATCAAGTCGACCTATCAATATGACCTTCAACCGAATGAATGACTTGACTGCAGGATGGTCCAACAAATTGTGTCCACTTTATGATGTATATTTTATTGTTGGCTTTGTATAGTCATCAGTTAACTATTCGTCACGGCTTTACAATATTTTTGGCTTCCAATTTACTTCTTGGGGTATGTCCCACTATTTGCAGGGTTTTAAGCCTTGCATGACATAAATGTAACATGATCATAATGAAGCCATATACGGCCCGTCATACCTGTTTAACTTTATGTCTTGATTTGCCAATGCGTCTTTGTAACTTTATACGAGAGCAAAAAGGTTTGACATGCACTTTATTGATATCAATTAAGTTTTGAAAGGATCACATAACTCTTTATGGGCATGACATGATTTCAAAACTCAATATTCTTCTTTATATATCATCTAATTAAGCGATTTAATCGTTATTTATAACGGGCTTTTCTTTTTCAAATAAATATGTATATCATATGCGTTTTTGTTTTAAATCACCATAAACGAACTCTCGTTTAAATTCACCTGAATAACAGGTTTACATTATACTTACTGAATATCGGATTTAAATTATATTTACTCAACGCACGGTGTCTGTAATAATTTTTTTATTGTATGACTTAGTCATGAAAATTTATATTCATAAGACTTTAAAGAATTTTTATTATCTGCAGTTAAACACTCAAGACATTGATACTCAAGCAAAATGATAAATAAGTTAACAATATAAAACGTTATCTATCATGTTAACTGCTCACCGGTAACCATGCATGTTTTTGCCGAGTATAATTCAGGCATTTCATTGCAACCTATGCTTATTCCAACAAGCATTTATGATTAAAATATGTTGGAAAAAAACGAAACCGCCAACTTTTGATATTTCATCAATAGTATGCGTACAAGGAAACATAATTCATTTGATTTGAATTATCGGAATATTTACGTTTAACCTGAATACGCCAAAGGTTAAAACTCCCATACCACCATAAAATTCCCTTTTCGCTTACTAAAACAACAACAAAAATGTAAGTTAGAGAACACTGAAGCGGTGCTAACCAATATGCATCGATGCATCATAATATACAGCGATTATCTATGCCATGAAATATGAAACTACAATGTACTGAAATCGAAACAAGGCATCGTCACTTCCAAAAAAGGAACAATAGCACAGGTAAAAGTGGTAGGACAAGTTGAGTTATAACCGACAACCCTGCATGCACGCTATCAATTATAAACATTAGTATTATTGCTGTGCTTATTATTAAAAGTGAAAAAGGTTTGTCAATGAGTATAACTATGATTGCCCACAATTATCTAGAGACTGGGACTTATTAAACGACTCAAATACCTTTGACTGAGCAAGGTTTTTAAAACGTCTAAAACACGAGACCGTGTCAGAAGTCGCAAAATACCTGTCGGACACATTCCACACCTTTGAACTTTGCTTCCACAGCAGTTAATCGTTTGTCAAGGATGGGTATTTTTTAAAATGAAACAAGACTTTCACCAGTAAATTTACATTTTACTGATCGATCCAAGGCGGTTGCTAACAATCTTTGATAAAGTTTTGTATTTATAGTATTTATGCACTGTGCTGTTTATGCCACTAAACCGGGTTTATGTTTAAACTTTTTGCTACTGAGCATGTTTCTGTAGCGTTTTTCATATATATTGCGCCATCACGCGAGGTTGCGTATGCACTGTAGCAACCTTAATAAGCATCTATTCTCAAAAGATATTGTAAACAGTCCTAATTGTCAATGCGGTGAAATTGAAGACACTTTTCACTTTTTCTTCACCTGTCCATTATATAACGTCCAACGAAATCATATCATTGGTCAGTTATCCACCGTTTGTCATTTGTCTCCTCCACTATTACTCTGTGATCGAAGGAAGCTTCACATCAAACGAACAAACTTATCTTTGACCACGTCCAGAACTATATACGCCAATCTAAACGTTTTTGAGTACAAATTCCAACAAACCTTATCCCGATCCCGATCTAACCCGTCCCTGTATCATTTTCCTTATTACACCTTCCTTTTCTTCAACCTTTATCTTTTCTTCCTTCTAACTAATTGATTACAAACTAAAACAACTTGTTCTTTACACAGCATAGTTTGCACCATACGACTATAAGATTATATTTATTCAAGTCACTACAACTTGCGCACCAGCCTAGCAGTGTGAATGACTTACAGAAGAGAGACATAGTATAAGCCTCAAGGCTTTCTTCTCAATTATGTGTACACTATTGTTTTGTGCATACTTTACATGTTTTTCTGTTTCAATGCATTGCGTATTTGGTCTTTGTTAATTTTGATTATGCTCAAATTTGTAGAACTATACTAAATGTAAATATTATATCGAAATAAATATTGTTTAAACCAACGTTTTTACTGATATTAAGCACTTGGAGAAACATAGGTACAATATCACAGACTGAAGTTAATATTTACCAAATATATCATTTTTGTTCGCCGACATATAACAACTTCGATATATTAGTTTGAACCAAAGAGTCAAACCATGTGACATTTTTACAACTTTGAATGAATTATTTTGGATTAAAAAAATAAAATATGACATTTTTATATACCTGACAATAATTCGTTTTCATCCTAAACCTTGAAAGATTGAAAATACTTGATTTTGTTTAATATATTGTAGACTATTTTTCTTCATACGTCAATTTCGTAACCGAACCTTTACGTAATGCACTGCATAATTACTGTAAAAATGCGATAAGCATTATTTTATGAGTGTTCATATTTTTTTGTATTTCGTTTGGCCCCGTTAGGCTTTACAAGATGTTGCAAGTCGCTTATTAGCATATATATAAGCTGACGTGAATATATTAGACATTCATCATACGATATTTGTGTCTTACAATATCGTGTTGGTAAACATTCCACTCATAACTTAAATATAGATTCATTGCCGATGACATAATACATAAGAATTCCGATGATGCAATGACACATTTAACCTTTTTTTCATAAAATTGTCAAATATGCTTCAATACAGTTTATAAGGCAGTCATTCAGGAAAAATGTCTATTGAAAGATGGTTCACCTGCAACAGAAGAAATAATTTCTTAAAAGATCGTATTTTTATGTTGTGTTGACATATAAGGCTCGATCGAATTCCTTTAGCTACCATGGCACCGTTACAACGTGTAAGGTCTTATCTTCAAACGCATAGATTATTCAATGGTTTTCAATGCTTCCCGCTTCCCCAGTATAATGGACGTATGACACATCTTAATTTATGAACATCTTGATTCCCGATTCCTATCTTATATTCCGGGCACCTTTTAGGAAGGCAATAAATACCCCTAATTTAAGTATCTGTAGGGTCAGCAATCGGCCATATCAGAACAAACTAAAAGGCAGGCTCGAAACATGGTCCTAACGCTTCGTAAACATATTTGAGAGTATTTATCTTAAAGCGCCACGTTGTTTATTCTTTATCTACAATTATTCATGATTTATTCAAGAATTAATCTTTTTTAGGAATTCTTACCCAATTAATGGCAATGCACCATTTTAGTGTAGAGTGATACTATTTTAACACTTATGTTTTGTCAGTGCACCATTTAAAACATGTGTATACATTAATCGTACACGAACTTTTGCCGAGGGTAAGACGTACACGTAGGCTAATCTTACACGATGTCTGGTCGCCCGCGTAAGGAGAAAAACACTTGAGAAAGGTAAAGCGTAGAAACTGTTTTTCCTTTTTATCACATCTATTCCGTCTATATGGCTGATATTTAAATGCATATGTGTAATAACCGTTTAGGCTAATTAAGTGATAAGATAAAAGTACCCCTTCGCGATTCCAAGCAAGGCCTCATATTTATTGGTCAAGCAATTATAACAATGGACTCACGTCTTTGTGTTATGTTTTGTTTTAGTGTGTGTTTTCGTTTATTTTTCCTTTTTGTGGTTAGTAGTCTTTAAAAAGGACGTACATACGGTACAACAGAGATTTGGCAAGGTTCATGCTGCAAGGATTGCCCTTCCTGTTCTATTTAATTGATTTAATATCAGTCATTGTAACGTTCAGATAGTTACACATTTATAATGGTGAATTATG
The DNA here is from genome assembly GCF_026914265.1 of Mya arenaria. Classification (NCBI taxonomy): domain Eukaryota; kingdom Metazoa; phylum Mollusca; class Bivalvia; order Myida; family Myidae; genus Mya; species Mya arenaria. The sequence continues at coordinate 45,473,154 of NC_069129.1, forward strand.
CCTGTTTTAGAATTCTTCAGTAACTTTAAGGAGTTAGCTCTGTTGTTTTGATTGCACAATTTCAAGGTCGTTTGGTACTAAAAGTTAAATTATGTTGACATATTTTTGCTTTATGTTTCATTTTTGTTATGTCAATGATTTCACCTTTGCATTCAGCGTTTAATCACTCAAGTGAGTTTCTAGTTTCGTTTACCATTCTAAGACGTAAAACCCAACATTTATATAAGAGACACAGATACACAAAGCTTACAGTTTTTCATGATCATTGTTTTTATGTAAATGTTGGGTTTTGCGTCTTAGAATGGTAAACGAAACTAGAAACTCACTTGAGTGATTAAACGCTGAATGCAAATGTGAAATAATTGACATTATTGACTATTATGTTTGATTTTGCACACAATAAGCTTCTTGGGTCATGTATATTTAATTTTTCGACACAAATTTCATACAAGGACAAACGCTCTATTTGACATTCAAACAAAACAGTTATGTCAAAGCATTTGACGACTGTTAACAAGCCTAGAACACAATGTAGGACGTGTAGAAAAAATCATTTTTGATTCACACCATACTAAATCTTTAGAGTCAGTAATTACATTAACCACATCAAGCTCCACGCCAAAGCAATCAGAGACATTCACTTTTATCCTAAGTTCATGTTATCCAGCTGGCAAATCAACTTCGGAACCTACGGTTCCTGACGCGAGGAATACATTCCAAACTCTCCACCAGACGAACGACCTTGTGTTGTGAATTCACCTATATATTAACTATTTATGGTAAATTCGATACTGTCTGATCCGCCGTCGTTAGAATACAGGATCACTCGAATCAATATTTTGACTTTGTCTCGGAGACATAGGTTGAGTATCACTGTGTCCTCTCGATACAAACGTAGCACTGAAGCAAGCGAAGCCCCTGAGCGCCATGGCGTTCGAGAACGACCAGCCCGCCAAGAATATTTTCAAACTCAAAACTGGAGTTGTACATCTGCCTGCTTTCATGAACAACTATTGTCATCAAGAACAAGATCATTTGAGCGAATAACGATCTCATGTTCCAAAATTGTTTTTCCTGATTATTTGTCTTTCATTTCAATTTTAAATCTTGAAACTTAGATTTGCATTGTAAAACGAAACCAAATATTGATGTTTAATTGAATTTCTTCCACAATCATCACAGGGTGTATATCAACATTAAGTCTCACTTTGTGACTCATCCGTTACCTCGGTGTATGAGTAAACGTATATACTCCTTGCCGTATGATCTTTGATTGAATATCGAATGCATTCGCCGGGCTATATACATTCATCGCTCATCCGCGCAATTAATAATTAATGACGATGAAATGTGCTAATGTCAGTATTAAAACGTTAATTGCCAATATGATCAGGATCATAGTTTTTTTTTACTTTACTACCGCATCACGCTTAACAAAATGATTTAAGCATAAACTTTAAAAAGCTTAGTTATTTTTTTCCAACGAAAATGTTTTCTTTATTCAATGGTTGCATCTGTATGCATGCTTATTTCGTTCATGTCATTTTGAGGGTTGTATGTTCCAAGAGGCAAGATAAATCATGGGTTGACGCTTAATAAAAGTTACTGCAAGTACAAGATGTATTTGTGTATTTAAAGAAAATCAAAGCATTTGAAATACTAAGTATTTTCAAGGCTGATTTTCAAGGCTGGTGGAAATGTAAAATCTTCGAACTTTTCACTAGCATCACTAACATCACCATTACATAAAACAAAATATATTACATGATTATTCAGCAATATTTTTTTCAACAACTTGTAATAATGTCCTTGTAATCACTTATAATAAATACATTTGGATTACATGAAGCAATAATAAAGAACAACGGAAAATTATAAAATTACAAGCTGTGGAAAAAGCAATAAAACGTGCAGGAGTTCAAATTTCTTCTCCATCTACGACCTACTATAAAGCGAACATACTCAAATAATTCAGCTGCTGGTGAATTGAGTTTTACCTGTTATGCTATAAACATTGTCAAAAAGCAAAGATAAACCATTATTACTATTTGAAGAAGCCCGGCCCATCATTTCTGTATATTTTTAATAACGATATTTTTTTGAATATTTTAATAGGATCAAAACAAGAATGCTGAAACCAGGAACAATAATTTCAAACGGAGATAACCATTAACTAGATGTATTGATTGAAACTAAACAGTTTCACATAACACACATTTACTTTCAATAAACACCCAACAGAGGAAAAAAACTTCCACTTCCACACGTTTCGACTTTATGCAGTCTTCATCAGGTAAACGCAACTTCAATGAAAAAATACATCATAATAAGTATAACGTCATGATTACAACATTCAAAAATACATGTATTATTGCACCAAACGTAAATTCGCATCTTAATGAATAGCAATGGATTAAATTTGGCTGATCCCAGTGCAAAGAGTGTTATTTAAACTTAAGAATATCGTTGTCAAACCCACCCAAATCGTGCGTTTTATAGTAAAGTAAAAACAGTTGGTACACATCATCACTATAAATATGTAACAGTCAGTTATTTTAATTTATTTCATGACTTACGCCTACGTACAATAAATTATGGATAACGCATATATTAACAATGTTCCTCAATGTTTCAACCTATATAACATGTCGAGTGTTATTTTTGCATAAATAAATTCCAGAAGAGTACAGTATGTGAATGACATAAGTAGATGTATGAAAGCCCTCTTTGTTTACCATTACACTGCATTTGACCTTACGCGACTACTATTATAATCAATTTATATAAGTATGCAAATAACTTCATAATTATGCACGTTTTAATTAAGCTGATATTAGTCACATTACATTGTAAATATTATCACGTAGGCGTATTTGATTACCATAAAGATAGCGCAGGTCCTATTTCTCTAACCTTTTCACCATATAACTCGCAGTAAAAATGTAAAAAGACCAAGAGACCGGATTGTGTTTCCTACACAAGCTTTTAAAGAATCAAGATGGTAAACCTCGTTTCCGCAAAACACCTTACGCTCGGGTCCGGATGAACCATACACTCTCGGCCATGGAAAATACTAATAATGTCAAGCACATTCGCTTATTTTGAGTTTGTCTTCAAAGCAGTTTATCCATTATGTCATACGATATGTAATTATTACACCGATACAGTGGTGATAAAACATATGTGGACTTTTCTTTCATTTTTGAATGCCTTGTGGACATGCATACTTGATATTACACTCAAAATCTCATGTCTACGATACTATGAACTTGTGTCTAATAATTAATATCAATAACAATTTAATAGTAATCAGAGATGTACATTTACGATTCCGCAGAACGTACATTTCAGTTAAATGATGCATTATTTCTTAATCTTGTAACGCATTCTTATTTTAGTTAACAAAATATTCACGAAAACACATGTTCTTGCTCAATGACGACATATCTACGTTTGATGTAAGTTTTGGACATTATTGGGATAAACTGCTTGTTGGAGTACCACTCACATGGGTAAATTTGTTTGTCATCGCTCATTCAATTTTGGCAAAATTAATACAACGACTTTCCACTTATACCTTATCCTGTTGCAGAAAAACCAATATATTGAGAACTCTGCTTATTCCAATGAACCATTTGGCTTATTAAGTGTTAGCCAAAATGTATATTGATTGTCTATATCAAATCAATTTCTATAAATATATAAAATCATTTAAAGATGCACTCTTATTCCCAATTCTAACATTGATTTCAGCCGTGCTGGAAAACTCCATCTGGCATCCCCCCCATGCCAGATGAGTCACGCGCTGTGACGTAATACTTTCAATTTCTTTTATTAAACACTTAATGTAACCATAGTTATGAGATTTCAATAGATAAGTTCCATTAACATTAACTTTACAAAAATATTCCTTAAAAAACAAAACAAAATAACCCTTAAAAGACGTGATAGCGAAGGAACTTATTGGCGTATGCAGTGAATACAAATTACTGCGCGTCATGACGTCAGTAAACATCATCGTACGCGCTTTTTGGTGAAATGTACAAAAACGCGCTTTCTTATGTATTTTCTTCACAATAAATGTAATTTAAGGTATGCTAGAAAAAAATATCTATCATGTGTGTCCGTTCCGGATAGAAAAATCCGACCCTCGGGCACGCTGCGTAGCCGGTAACTCGGCAAGCCTCGTTACCTGGCAACGCAGGTGCCCTCGGGTTGGATTTTTCTATCCGAAACGGGAACACACGATATATATTATTAATATAATGTATCACAACTTATAGACACAGTTGTTCTTAAGAAGGATACTGTATTAAACTTGAAAGAAAAGTGCAGAAAAAACGGTATTTCTTTCTTATGCGACGATAGTTGATCACTTTGATCATTCAATTTGGGCAAAATAAATATATCGACTGTCCAATTATATCTAATCCTGTGGCAATAAAACAAATATATTGAAATTTCTGATTTACCGATAAAGCATTTGGTTAAGTAAGTGTTAGTCAAAATGTATATTGATTGTTTATATCAAATCCGTTTCTATAAATCAATACAATCATTAAAAGATTAACTCTTACTCAAAATAAGATGTACCACAATTTATAGACACAGATCATTTAATGCGTATGCATTATAAGCTATTATTAATCAACTATTGCGAATTTGACGAGATACAGAGACAATTGCTGTACCAATACCAGACAATTAGAGACAATATATGCCAGAACTCGCTTAATATCGACCAAACTCGGACAATATCAACCAAACTCGCCTAATGTGAGTTTCCTCCGTTTTGATTGGCTACAAAACTCGCCTAATATTGGATTTGAGAAATGGTCCAGTTTCATCGGCTGGCGAAACTCGTCTAATTTGAGAAATATGCTGGAAATTATTTTTAAAGGTAGCCATTTTGTTTTCCGTTTTCCGACTGTTTTGAAATTGTTGTGCTTCGTATAACTCAATTTTGAATACTTGAACCTATTGAATGATTGAACCACTGTGTACGGTTTGATATAACAGTTGTATTTAACCCGTTGTTGGATTTTACGACAATTATGATTTTGTACACCGACAAAATGGACGACGAAGGTGAAACATTTGACGTTTTAGCAAATGATTTACAAAATTATGAAGAAAAGACATGCTTCCTTACAATGTACAGTGCTTTATTCATAAGTATGTGCAATGTCACTTTAAGGATACATGTCAAAATCAGCAAAGTCAAGTCTAGAAAAGCAGACTGACACCATGAATTAATAAAGTATATTAAAATACGTATTCAAGTGAGCTAAAGGTAAGTGATAAGAATGTTTTTTAACCAAAATGGTAATAGTTAATTAATAAAATACTTATTAAATATACGGTCACTATCTTGTTTAAAGTTATTTATATTTTCCATAATTGCGTTATTCAGTGAGAAGTTAAGGGTTTATCACTTAAACGTTATGTTTGTTATAGCTTTATATGTATTGACTTTAAATACGAGTGCCACTTTAAATATGCAAACTGATCTAAAGATAATCCGTGTACAACTATTTAAGATCGATACAGTTGACTGCCGACTGTTACCTGATCAGAACTAGGACTTACAACAATTAACTCCTATATAATAGGTTACGGATATAAATTCCCCGTTTTTTATTTAAACAGTACATGATATCAATCCATCAAAAAAACTCTTTAAACAGACAAGTGCCTAAAACCATCTCATTGTTATCAATACATTTGTGAATAGTCATGAATAACGTCACTTTATCATGTTTTTATACTGATTTATGGACAGCAAATATTATGGTATCTAACTTGCATGTATAATTGTAATAAATTTATCACAAGCGTCATAGAACATGGAACTTTTACATCGATAATCACTTCAGACGGTTATAATTTCTGTGTTTATAATAAAAATAAATATATGAATGTGGTCTGAATACAGCAGTCTACACCCTACAACTATGTTTGAGTAACCCTCGCGGCGCCGTCGTTATCTAGGCTAAGTAAGGTTTGATTGATAAAACAAGGTGAACCACTTTCTCCATTATTATTTATTTTATTTATCAATGATATTAGTGAGTCGATTGATTTTGAAAACTTAACCGCTAAAGATATAGAATTGTTGTCTGTATATATGTTGCTGTTTGCAGATGATATTGCTCTTTTCACTACGGACCCCAATAGCTTGCAAGCATTGTTAGATAATGTTTATACTTATTCTCATAAATGGGGTCTGAAAATTAATGTAAATAAGACAAAAGTGTGTATATTTGAAAAACGTAAATCCAGACACATGTTTGTGTGGACAGTGAACGGTGAAATCATTGACTGTCTTGACTCGTTTACATATCTTGGAATTAAATTCCATTACACTGGGAATATGAAATATGTTGTACAAACATTGCATGAACAAGCACTCAAAGCCTATCATAGTCTATTGTCTATATTTAGCAAAGTTCATCTGGATGTTAAATCTAAACTAAAACTATTTGATTCACTCATTTCCCCAATTCTGATGTATGGCTCTGAAATATGGGGCATTTATAATTATAAAGAAGTTGATAGATTACATCTTAAAATTTGCAAACACCTGCTGGGTGTCAAACCTCAGACTTCTAGTGCAGCAGTTCTTGGAGAACTGGGTAGATATCCATTGTTTGTTAAATGTAAGGAACGTGCACTAAGGTATTGGTTAAAAATAATGAAAAATACTGATAACCCTATATATATGTTTTATTCAGAACAGTTACAAGTTAAACACTTAAATAGAAATAATTCTTGGGCTTTTGCTTTAAAAACATTGTTAGACAACATGGGATTCAGTGATACCTTCACAGCTTTCAATAATGATGTTAATTACTTACCTCTGTTCAAACAAAGATTGTATGACCAGTATAAACAGGAGTGGAACACAACTGTAGCTAGCCAGTCAAAACTAGATTTTTATAGACTATTTAAAAGTGAGCTTAAATTTGAAAAATATATTGATGTTATTAATAATGATTATATTAGAAAAGAAATGTCGAAATTACGTTTGTATTCTCACTCTTTGGAAATTGAAACGGGCAGATATCTAAATATTGATAGAAATGCTAGACTTTGTAAATGTTGTAATTTGAGAGTAGTAGAATCCGAATACCATTTTATTTTATGCTGCCCACTTTATCGTAATTTAAGACTAAAATATTGTATAAATGTAGCATTCCCGACTATACAAAAGTTTATTAAGTTAATGTCGTGTGAAAAACCAAAAACAATTAGAAATGTTTCTAAATATATTCATCATGCTATGCTAAATAGACAAGAACAGCTTGATAATATACCTGCTTCTTAACTTTTGCTTAATATCTATCTATATGTTCTTTAAAAACATATACTCCTTATACCTATATATGTAATTGTGTTGTAAAAAATATCATTCGGCCGTCTGTACAATGTTAAATATGTTTAATGGCCAAAGGTATTGTTATATGCCGATTTGTCAATAAACTTTGAAGTTGAAGTTTGAAGTTGATAAAGTTAAATTTAAGTGATGACTTTGATTAACATTTTTTTACAATCTACTTGAACACACGCATGCATCAGTATGCATGCGTGTACTTCGGGTTTGAATTCAATATTTTAATTGCTAATTAAAAACGAGTATGGAAAATGGCAAGCTGTTTTATGTCATTGATCAGCTGATGGTTTGGCTGACAACTTGCGACTCTTCCATTGTGTTGTTGAGCGAGAAAGAGTCAAGTAAAAAAGTCAAATTATCGAGAGAAAAATAACACTGCTCTGTACCCGATCGAAACTATGCAAAATGTAATTAGCGATATTTATCAGTATACGTATCTTGTTTATGAAGTTTAACCAATTAACAATATGTACGGTGATAATGCCAAGTCAAGATCTTGGTATTCTCCCAACATGTTCGAAATAACTGGAAGGTCTTGAGTGGCCCAATTTTAATATGTGCAAATCAAAACAGAATCCATAATTTGCTGTAACAAATACAAATAAAATTGTAATTTGTAAATAGCACGGCACATGTATACACACAACTAATAAAATGACACTGTCAATTTAAAAAAAAATGACAAGTAAAATGTCGACATGCATTGTTTTCATCGTAAGAATGATGTAATAGTATCCGTCATATTAAAGAAGAATATTTTAAAATATCAAAACCTAATATAAAACAACATATCAATACATGAAATATTGGAACCTGTCAAATTGTCATGTATTTTTCGAGTAAGAACAATCATCTTCGAGTGTCAATTCGAGAAGACTTGCAAATCATTTAACTACAATTTGATGGAAAACATTAAAAGAAAACAACAAAATGGTATTGCGACGCTATTTTTACTTGTTAAACTGAAAGTAATCCATAAAAGTATCGTAACAACTTGTATTATGCCCACACACATTGGTCATGCATATATAAAACAGGAGTTATTTTTCGTGATAAAACATGAATATAACAAAAGAAATCATTATTACCACCATATGTATTACAATAACTACCAAATGATTAAAACTAATCTTGGATTATTTATTTTTTCTGCCAATCATGTTTTGACTATTTATTATGCGGATGATAAAAGGAACGCCAAGTTTAACAAACAAGGGCGACAAGTGCTCTTACGTTTTGTTCCTTTTGTTGTAATAAAAGACTTGTTCGATTTTCCATGGATATGCAAAATCGCGGCCGAACGTTCATTCTGCATGAACGCACAAAAAATTAGAATCAATCCTTATATACAACTCATACTTATGAAGGTAAAATACTGCCAAACTGTTAAGATATTTATTCAGACATGCTGCGTTATGCAGCGAGATGAAGCTAGCCAAACATTCGTCGCGGATGGCCATTAATCGTTCGAAAAACGTTCAGACGAAGTATTTTAACAGGTGTTCTACGACATCTCTGCATCATCGTAAAGCCAAAAGTACGAGTATTTCAATAATAATTATTCGACACTTGAACGAAAATGCAATTAATTAACGTGTTTATATCAGTTATGTAAGATGATAAGCACGAGATTTAACGATATGTTGCTACATGAGAGATGTTTCAGAACACCAATAAAATCATATTAATTACTGTTTGCCAAATCATCTCCCGACGATCCGCGGCAAATTCTGGCATGTTGAATATACCTTCAAATAAAAAGAAGGAGACAATGTGAGTCGGAAATAACGTGTTAAACCAACATTGCTTACTGGGATTTTTTCATTCAACTTTATACTTAAGGTGTCCGATTGGGACGATGGAATAAGCGCGACATGTCATCTTATCGAGCAAGTTGTGATACTGTTATTTTTAGATGCCTGGCGATCAAATATCCTATTATGTGGGTATTTTTGAAAAAGAAATTGTTTAATGATATTATATGTAAATAAAGGAGAGAAATAACATTTGACAGTCCAAAAAGGAATGGCACATATTTAAGTTTAAATAGTCTATATAGTTAACGGTTATATAATAATACTGGCGTCCATCTTTCAAATATATGTGTATAGGATACCTAAAACTATATGGTTCGAGACTGGCATTGTTATAGAATACTAGAAGTCATGTTATGAAATAACAAGAAGAAAACTACGTTTTGATACCATATAACGGGCAAATGTAGATATTGCATTACCAGAGCTTTCGTAAATATACCTTTACGACTGTTTTCTAGCGTTATGCAATTCATCCGAACGTTGTCGTTGGCGCTATTGAGCATTCAATCGTACCGTCATTATCCTTTCAGCTTTACAGAAGATGATTTTGTCATTTTTACTCATTATTATTATTATTATTATTGATAACCGATCACAGCGTTAGTTTAACCGTCGATACTTCTTTCATAGGTATTACATATAATCAACGGCGCTCTCGCAACTTTATTTGTTGGATATCTCTTAGCAACTTGTTTACATTGTTCACATGAAGAAGAAATTGGCAGCGGAAATTTACTCTTGCAATTTTAAAAGAAATTGAATATAGATCCATTGATGTAACTGGCGAGCATCATCATGTTATATTAGTCACTTTCGTCCTCTGATGTGTTCACAGCGGACGAATATTCGTCGTTACTGTTTTCGGAATCACTCCAGAATTCAAATGCCCACTGTTGGTATCTTTTTCGTTTGATTCCTCTGCTAATTGGCTTACATTGTAAACATGGACAAAGTAGATGGCACCGGGCATATGCTTTTGGAATTTTAACAGATAGTATTGATATAACTGAATTGATGTTTATATCGAGCGCAGGCAGGAGTTTCCATGTGATTGTTCGTTTCGGGGGCGTAAAGGTCTCATTTATGTTTGCTATCCCAAGAACAAATGAATCGTTGTTATCATCATACTTGTAGATATAAATATTTCTAGCATCGTTAAAAGTCTCAAATTGGTTGTAAAACAGCTCATCCAATAGATCAACTGACACGCTTTGAAATACATCATCATGTGGACCTTTCATGATACAAATAACTTTCTGATGGTCAAAAACCAAAAATCCTTTATTAAATGAATTAATTTTTCTGTCATATCCAAGGTCACAGTTCATTTGACTGAGTCTGCATGTTGTGGTGTTGTAAAGAAGGAGATAATCTTCATCTTCCGACAGCATTGCCACGTGGTTATTCCAACAAGATATCCCAATTACGTCAAAGTTAAACGTACTTAAGACTGGTGTCAAAGACGTGCAACTGTGTGTGGTGCTCATATTACCTACATACAAATAACATGTTTCAAACTCTCGTGTATATCTATATGTTCGTAAATCTAACGGAACGTTGGTGCTGTCATCTACCAACATATGTCCTTGTGGTGATACCTGTTTCAATACGTGCGTTTCCTTGTAATTAATCTGATAGCAAATTCCTTTGGAAAAACACAGTTTGTGTGGTACTCTTCTTAATTCCGTACCCTCAGTTTCACATGAGTGAACAAGTCTAGTTGTTACACGAGTATTATATTCCGGTTTTATACATTCAATAGTACCGTTGTCGTCATCTAAAACATGGTAAATTGTTTCTTCATCAGACATATCAAAAAAATAGTCACATTTAAGGGCACATGATGTATGTGATTCAACTTTGTGCCATTCCTTACTTTGTTCATCAAATACAATCATCAGATCGGTTTTAACGTTGTTGACGGTAACTTTGAAAATAATTGCTATAAACCTGTCAACGAGCCTAATGCTATGTTCTGGAAGCAT